>NW_027667773.1:0-77000 GCF_963924665.1 Micromys minutus
CAGAAATTTCACTTATTTCATGGTAAAAAGGCAGAAATTTTCCTTATTTTGGGGCAAAAATGCAGAAATTCCTAATATTTTGTGGTAAAAATGCAGAAATTCCCCTTATTTTGAGGTAAAAAGGCTGAAATTCCCCTTATTTGGGAACAAAAAAGCAGAAATTTCCCTTATTTTGGGGCAAAATTGCAGAAATTTCACTTATTTCAGGGTAATAAGTAAGAAATTTTCCTTATTTGGGGCAAAAAAGACAGAAATCCCATTTGTTTTGGGGGAAAAAGACAGAAATTCCACTTATTTAGAGGCAAAAAAGCAGAAATTCCCCTTATTTTGGAGCAAAAATGAAGAAATTTCCCTTTTTTGTGGCAAAAGGTATACATTCCCCTTATTTTCAGGCTAAAAAGCAGAAATTCCCCGTATTTTGGAGCAAAATTGCAAAAATTCCCCTAATTGTGGGGCAAAAATGCAGAAATTCTCTATATGTTAGGGCAAAAGGAAAGAAATTCTTTTTATTTTGGGGCAAAACTCAGAAATTCTACTTATTTTGGGGCAAAATTCCAGATATTCCCCTTATTTTGGGGCAAAAAGGCAGAAATTTCACTTATTTTGGGGCAAAATTGCAGAAATTTTACTTATTTCAGAAAAAAAAGCAGAAATTTTCTTATTTTGGTGCAAAAAGGCAGAAATTTCTTTTATTTTGGTACAAAATTGCACAAATTTTTCTTATTCTGGAACAAAAAAGCAGAAATCTCCCATATTTTGGGGCAAAAATGCAGAAATTCCTCTTATTTTGAGGTAAAAAGGCTGAAATTCCCCTTATTTGGGGGCAAAAAGCAGAAATTTCCCTTATTTTTGAGCAAAATTGCAGAAATTTCACTTATTTCAGAGTAATAAGTCAGAAATTTTCCTTATTTTGGGGCAAAAAAGACAGAAATTCCCTTTGTTTTGGGGGATAAAGACAGAAATTCCACTTATTTAGAGGCAAAAAAGCAGAAATTCCCCTTATTTTGGAACAAAACTGAAGAAATTTCCCTTATTTTGGGGCAAAATTGCAGAAATTTCACTTATTTTGGAGCAAAATTGCAGAAATTTCACTTATTTCAGAAAAAAAAGCAGAAATTTTCTTATTTTGGTGCAAAAAGGCAGAAGTTTCTTTTATTTTGGTACAAAATTGCATAAATTATTCTTATTTTGGAACAAAAAGGCAGAAATCTCCCATATTTTGGGGCAAAAATGCAGAAATTCCTCTTATTTTGAGGTAACAAGGCTTAAATTCCCCTTATTTGGCGGGAAAAAGGCAGAAATTTCCCTTATTTTCGAGCAAAATTGCAGAAATTTCAGTTATTTCAGGGTAATAAGTCAGAAATTTTCCTTATTTTGGGGCAAATAAGACAGAAATTGCCTTTGTTTTTGGGGATAAAGACAGAAATTCCACTTATTTAGAGGCAAAAAAGCAGAAATTCCCCTTATTTTGGAGCAAAACTGAAGAAATTTCCCTTTTTTATGGCAAAAAAGTATGCATTCTTCTTATTTTCGGGCAAAAAAGCAGAAATTCCCCGTATTTTGGAGCAAAATTGCAGAAATTCCCCTAATTGTGGGGCAAAAAGGCAGAAATTCCCTATATGTTGGGGCAAAAAGACAGAAATTCTCCTTATTTTGGGGCAAAACTCAGAAATTCCACTTATTTTGAGGCAAAATTCCATAAATTTCCCTTATTTTGGGGCAAAATTGCAGAAATTTCACTTATTTTGGGGCAAAATTGCAGAAATTTCACTTATTTCAGGGAAAAAAGGCAGAAATTTTTCTTATGTTGGGGCAAAAAAACAGAAATTTCTTTTATTTTGTGGCAAAAATGCAGAAATTCCCCTTCTTTTGAGGTAAAAAGGCTGAAATTTCCCTTATTTAATGGCAAAAAGGCAGAAATTTATTTTATTTTGGGGCAAAATTGGAGAAATTTCACTTATTTCAGGGTAATAAGTCAGAAATTTTACTTATTTTGGGGCCAAAATAACAGAAATTCTCTTTGTTTTGAAGGAAAAGACAGAAATTCCACTTATTTAGAGGCAAAAAAGCAGAAATTCCCCTTATTTTGAAGCAAAAATGAAGAAATTTCCTTTTTTTTATGGCAAAAAGGTATGCATTCTTCTTATTTTCGGGCAAAAAGGCAGAAATTCCCCGTATTTTGGAGCAAAATTGCAGAAATTCCCCTAATTGTGGGGCAAAAAGACAGAAATTCCCTATATATTGGGGCAAAAAAACAGAAATTCTCCTTATTTTGGGGCAAAACTCAGAAATTCCACTTATTTTGGGGCTAAATTCCAGGAATTTTCTTTATTTTGGGGCAAAATTGCAGAAATTTCACTTATATTGGGGCAAAATTGCAGAAATTTCACTTATTTCATGGTAAAAAGGCAGAAATTTTCCTTATTTTGGGGCAAAAATGCAGAAATTCCTAATATTTTGTGGTAAAAATGCAGAAATTCCCCTTATTTTGAGGTAAAAAGGCTGAAATTCCCCTTATTTGGGAACAAAAAAGCAGAAATTTCCCTTATTTTGGGGCAAAATTGCAGAAATTTCACTTATTTCAGGGTAATAAGTAAGAAATTTTCCTTATTTGGGGCAAAAAAGACAGAAATCCCATTTGTTTTGGGGGAAAAAGACAGAAATTCCACTTATTTAGAGGCAAAAAAGCAGAAATTCCCTTATTTTGGAGCAAAAATGAAGAAATTTCCCTTTTTTGTGGCAAAAGGTATACATTCCCCTTATTTTCAGGCTAAAAAGCAGAAATTCCCCGTATTTTGGAGCAAAATTGCAAAAATTCCCCTAATTGTGGGGCAAAAATGCAGAAATTCTCTATATGTTAGGGCAAAAGGAAAGAAATTCTTTTTATTTTGGGGCAAAACTCAGAAATTCTACTTATTTTGGGGCAAAATTCCAGATATTCCCCTTATTTTGGGGCAAAAAGGCAGAAATTTCACTTATTTTGGGGCAAAATTGCAGAAATTTTACTTATTTCAGAAAAAAAAGCAGAAATTTTCTTATTTTGGTGCAAAAAGGCAGAAATTTCTTTTATTTTGGTACAAAATTGCACAAATTTTTCTTATTCTGGAACAAAAAAGCAGAAATCTCCCATATTTTGGGGCAAAAATGCAGAAATTCCTCTTATTTTGAGGTAAAAAGGCTGAAATTCCCCTTATTTGGGGGCAAAAAGCAGAAATTTCCCTTATTTTTGAGCAAAATTGCAGAAATTTCACTTATTTCAGAGTAATAAGTCAGAAATTTTCCTTATTTTGGGGCAAAAAAGACAGAAATTCGCTTTGTTTTGGGGGATAAAGACAGAAATTCCACTTATTTAGAGGCAAAAAAGCAGAAATTCCCCTTATTTTGGAACAAAACTGAAGAAATTTCCCTTATTTTGGGGCAAAATTGCAGAAATTTCACTTATTTTGGAGCAAAATTGCAGAAATTTCACTTATTTCAGAAAAAAAAGCAGAAATTTTCTTATTTTGGTGCAAAAAGGCAGAAGTTTCTTTTATTTTGGTACAAAATTGCATAAATTATTCTTATTTTGGAACAAAAAGGCAGAAATCTCCCATATTTTGGGGCAAAAATGCAGAAATTCCTCTTATTTTGAGGTAACAAGGCTTAAATTCCCCTTATTTGGCGGGAAAAAGGCAGAAATTTCCCTTATTTTCGAGCAAAATTGCAGAAATTTCAGTTATTTCAGGGTAATAAGTCAGAAATTTTCCTTATTTTGGGGCAAATAAGACAGAAATTGCCTTTGTTTTTGGGGATAAAGACAGAAATTCCACTTATTTAGAGGCAAAAAAGCAGAAATTCCCCTTATTTTGGAGCAAAACTGAAGAAATTTCCCTTTTTTATGGCAAAAAAGTATGCATTCTTCTTATTTTCGGGCAAAAAAGCAGAAATTCCCCGTATTTTGGAGCAAAATTGCAGAAATTCCCCTAATTGTGGGGCAAAAAGGCAGAAATTCCCTATATGTTGGGGCAAAAAGACAGAAATTCTCCTTATTTTGGGGCAAAACTCAGAAATTCCACTTATTTTGGGGCAAAATTCCATAAATTTCCCTTATTTTGGGGCAAAATTGCAGAAATTTCACTTATTTTGGGGCAAAATTGCAGAAATTTCACTTATTTCAGGGAAAAAAGGCAGAAATTTTTCTTATGTTGGGGCAAAAAAACAGAAATTTCTTTTATTTTGTGGCAAAAATGCAGAAATTCTCCTTCTTTTGAGGTAAAAAGGCTGAAATTTCCCTTATTTAATGGCAAAAAGGCAGAAATTTATTTTATTTTGGGGCAAAATTGGAGAAATTTCACTTATTTCAGGGTAATAAGTCAGAAATTTTACTTATTTTGGGGCCAAAATAAGAGAAATTCTCTTTGTTTTGAAGGAAAAGACAGAAATTCCACTTATTTAGAGGCAAAAAAGCAGAAATTCCCCTTATTTTGAAGCAAAAATGAAGAAATTTCCTTTTTTTTATGGCAAAAAGGTATGCATTCTTCTTATTTTCGGGCAAAAAGGCAGAAATTCCCCGTATTTTGGAGCAAAATTGCAGAAATTCCCCTAATTGTGGGGCAAAAAGACAGAAATTCCCTATATATTGGGGCAAAAAAACAGAAATTCTCCTTATTTTGGGGCAAAACTCAGAAATTCCACTTATTTTGGGGCTAAATTCCAGGAATTTTCTTTATTTTGGGGCAAAATTGCAGAAATTTCACTTATATTGGGGCAAAATTGCAGAAATTTCACTTATTTCATGGTAAAAAGGCAGAAATTTTCCTTATTTTGGGGCAAAAATGCAGAAATTCCTAATATTTTGTGGTAAAAATGCAGAAATTCCCCTTATTTTGAGGTAAAAAGGCTGAAATTCCCCTTATTTGGGAACAAAAAAGCAGAAATTTCCCTTATTTTGGGGCAAAATTGCAGAAATTTCACTTATTTCAGGGTAATAAGTAAGAAATTTTCCTTATTTGGGGCAAAAAAGACAGAAATCCCATTTGTTTTGGGGGAAAAAGACAGAAATTCCACTTATTTAGAGGCAAAAAAGCAGAAATTCCCCTTATTTTGGAGCAAAAATGAAGAAATTTCCCTTTTTTGTGGCAAAAGGTATACATTCCCCTTATTTTCAGGCTAAAAAGCAGAAATTCCCCGTATTTTGGAGCAAAATTGCAAAAATTCCCCTAATTGTGGGGCAAAAATGCAGAAATTCTCTATATGTTAGGGCAAAAGGAAAGAAATTCTTTTTATTTTGGGGCAAAACTCAGAAATTCTACTTATTTTGGGGCAAAATTCCAGATATTTCCCTTATTTTGGGGCAAAATTGCAGAAATTTTACTTATTTTGGGGCAAAATTGCAGAAATATCACTTATTTCAGGGAAAAAAGGCAGAAATTTTTCTTATTTTGGGGCAAAAAAGACAGAAATTCCCTTTGCTTTGGGGGAAAAATAGAGAAATTCAACTTATTTAGAGGCAAAAAAGCAGAAATTCTTCTTATTTTGGAGCAAAAATGAAGAAATTTTCCTTTTTTATGGAAAAAAGGTATGCATTCTTCTTATTTTCAGACAAAAAGGCAGAAATTCCCCGTATTTTGGAGCAAAATTGCAGAAATTTCCCTAATTGTGTGCAAAAAGGCAAAAATTCCCTATATGTTGTGGCAAAAAGACAGAAATTCTCCTTATTTTGGGGCAAAATTCAGAAATTTCACTTATTTTTGGGCAAAATTGCAGAAATTTCACTTATTTCAGAAAAAAAAGGAGAAATTTTCTTATTTTGGGGCAAAAGGCAGAAATTCTCCTTATTTTAGAGCAAAATTGCAGAAATTTCCCTTATTTTGTGACAAAAAACAGAAATTCTCTTTATTTTGGGGCAATATTACAGAAAATACCTTTATTATGGGGAAAAATTGCAGATATTTCTTTTATTTTAAGGATAAATTGCAGAAATTTCACTTATTTCAGAGAAAAAAAGCAAAACTTTTTCTTATTTTAGGGCAAAATGCAGAAATTCCCATTATTTTGGGGCACAATGGCAGAAATTCACCTTATTTTGGGGTGAAATTGCAGACATTTCACATATTTCAGGGCAAAAAGGCAGAAATTCCCCTTATTTTGGAGCAAAAATGAAAAAATTTCCCTTTTTTATGGCAAAAAGGTATACATTCTTCTTATTTTTGGGCAAAAAGGCAGAAATTCCCTGTATTTTGGAGAAAAATTGCAGAAATTCCCCTAATTGTGGGGCAAAAAGGCAGAAATTTCCTATATGTTGGGGCAAAAAGACAGAAATTCTCCTTATTTTGGGGCAAAACTCAGAAATTGCACTTATTTTGGGGCAAAATGCCAGAAATTTCCCTTATTTTGGGGCAAAATTGCAGAAATTTCAGTTTTTTGGGGAAAAATTGCAGAAATTTCTCTTATTTCGGAAAAAAAGCAGAATTTATTTATTTTGGTGCAAAAAGGCAGAAATTTCTTTTATTTTGGTACAAAATTGCAGAAATTTTTCTTATTGTGGGGCAAAAATGGAGAAATCTCCCATATATTGGGGCAAAATGCAGAAATTCCTCTTATTTTGAGGTAAAAAGGCTGAAATTCACATTATTTGGAAGCAAAAAGGCAGAAATTCCCCTTATTTTGGGGTAAAACTGCAGAAATTTCACTTTTTTGCGGCAAAATATCAGATATTTCCCCTTATTTTCGGCAAAAAAAGCAGATAATCCCCTTATTTTAGGGAAAAATTGCAGAAATTTCTCTTATTTTGGGGCAAAATTGCAGAAATTTCACTTATTTCGCGGCAAAATGTCAGAAATTCCCCTTATTTTCGGCAAAAAAGGCAGAAAATTCCCGTATTTTGGAGAATAAATTGCAGAAATTCACCTAATTTTAGGGTAAAAAAATACAGTAATTTTCTTTCTTTTTGGGCAAAAAGGCAGAAATTCTCCTTATTTTAGGGCAAAAAGGCAGAAATTCTTCTTATTTTAGGGCAAAATTGCAGAAATTTTCCTTATTTCGGGGCAAAAAACAGAAATTCCCCTTATTTTGGGGCAAAATTGCAGAAATTTCCCTTATTATGGGGAAAAATTGCAGAAATTTCCCTTATTTTAGGGCAAAATTGCAGAAATTTCACTTATTTCAGAGAAAAAAAGCAAAATTTTTCTTATTTTGGGGCAAAAAGGCAGAAATTCCCATTATTTTGGGGCAAAAAGGCAGAAATTCACCTTATTTTGGGGTAAAATTGCAGAAATTTCACATATTTCAGGGCAAAAAGACAGAAATTCCCCTTATTTTAAGGCAGAAAGGCAGAAATTCCCCTTATTTTGGAATAAAATTGCAGAAATTTTTTTTTCTTTAGGGGCAAAAAGGCAGAAAATCCACTTAATTT
The DNA here is from genome assembly GCF_963924665.1 of Micromys minutus. Lineage (NCBI taxonomy): Eukaryota > Metazoa > Chordata > Mammalia > Rodentia > Muridae > Micromys > Micromys minutus. Next base: position 7,394 of record NW_027667773.1, read on the forward strand.
CGGGTAAAAAAGCAGAAATTCCTCTTATTTTGGAGCAAAATTGCAGAAACTCCCCTAATTTTGGGGCATAAAGGCAGAAATTCCCTTTATTTTGGGGCAAAAATAGAGAAATTCTCATTATTTTGGGGCAAAAATCAGAAATTTCCCTTATTTCGGGTCAAAATTTTAGAAATTTCTTTTATATTGTTACAGACTTGCAGAAATTTTTCTTATTTTGTGGCAAAAAGGCAGAAATTTCTCATATTTTGGTGCAAAAAGCCTAAAATTTCCTTTATTATGAGGTAAAATCCTGAAATTCCCCATATTTTGGGGCAAAAAGGCAGAAATTCCCCTCATTTGGAGGCAAAAATACACAAATTTCCCTTATTTTCGGGCATAATTGCAGGAATTTCATTTATTTCAGGGCAAAAAGTCAGAAATTCCTTTTATTTTGGGGCAAAAAGCAGAAATTTCTTTTATTTTGATACAAAATTGTAGAAATTTTCCTTATTTTGGAACAAAAAGGCAAAAATTACCCATATTTTGGGGAAAAAGGCAGAAATTCCCCTTATTTTGAGGTAAAAAGGCTGAAATTCCCGTTATTTTGGGGTAAAAAGGCAGAAATTCCCTTTACTTTGTGGCAAAAAGGCAGAAATTCCCGTTAATTGGGGCAGAAAAGCAGAAATTTTCCTTATTTAAGGGCAATAGGGCAGATATTCCCCATATTTTGTGGCAAAAAGGCAGAAATTCCCCTTATTTGGAGGTAAAATGATGAAATTCCCCTTTTTTTCGGCAAAAAGGCAGAAATTCCTATTATTTTGGGGCAAAATTGCAGAAATTTCCTTTATTTTGGGGCAAAATTGCAGAAATTTCCCTTATTTTGGGGCAAAATTGCAGAAATTTCACTTATTTCAGGGAAAAAGCACAGAAATTTCTCTTATTTTGGGGCAAAAAGGCAGAAATTTCTTTTATTTTGGTACAAAACTGCAGAAATTTTCTTTATTTTGGGGCAAAAATGAAGAAATTCCCCATATTTTGGGGCAAAAAGGAAGAGATTACCCTTATCATGAGGTAAAATGCTGAAATATTTCTTATTTTGGGGCAAAAAGACAGAAATTCCCTTTATTTTGTGGCAAAAAGGCAAAAATTTCCCTTATTTTGGGGCAAAATTTCAGAAATTTCACTTATTTCAGGGCAAAATTCAAAAATTCCTTTTATTTTTGGGCAAAAAGAGAAATTTTGTTTATTTTTGGGTAAAAAGGCAGAAATTTCACTTATTGTGAGGTAAGAAGGCAGAAATTCCTCTTATTTTGGGGCAAAAATGAAGAAATTTCCCTTTTTTTGTGGCAAAAGGTATATATTCTCCTTATTTTCGGGCAAAAAAGCAGAAATATCCCATTTTTTGGAGCACAATTGCAGAAAATCCCCTAATTGTGGGGCAAAAAGGCAGAAATTCCCTATATGTTGGGGCAAAAAGACAGAAATTCTCCTTATTTTGGGGCAAAACTCAGAAATTCCACTTATTTTGGGGCAAAATTCCAGAAATTTCCCTTATTTTGGGGCAAATTTGCAGAAATTTCACTTATTTTGGGGCAAAATTGCAGAAATTTCACTTATTTCAGATAAAAAAAAGGCAGAAATTTTTCTTATTTTGGGGCAAAAAGGCAGAAATTCCTAATATTTTGTGGCAAAAATGCAGAAATTCCCTTTATTTTGAGGTAAAAAGGCTGAAATTCCCCTTATTTGGTGGCAAAAAGGCAGAAATTTCCCTTATTTTGGGGCAAAATTGCAGAAATTTCACTTATTTCAGGGCAAAATTCAAAAATTCCTTTTATTTTGGGGCTAAAAGTCAGAAATTCCGTTTATTTTGGGGTAAAAAGGCAGAAATTTCACTTATTTTGAGGTAAGAAGGCAGAAATTCCTCTTATTTTGGGGCAAAAATGAAGAAATTTCCCTTTTTTGTGGCAAAAGGTATACATTCCCCTTATTTTCGGGCAAAAAAGCAGAAATTCCCCGTATTTAGGAGCAAGATTGCAGAAAATCCCCTAATTGTTGGGCAAAAAGGCAGAAATTCCCTATATGTTGGGGCAAAAAGACAGAAATTCTCCTTATTTTGGGGCAAAACTCAGAAATTCCACTTATTTTGGGGCAAAATTCCAGAAATTTCCCTTATTTTGGGGCAAAATTGCAGAAATTTTACTTATCTTGGGGCAAAATTGCAGAAATTTCACTTATTTCAGGTAAAAATGGCAGAAATTTTTGTTATTTTGGGGCAAAAAGGCAGAAATTCCTAATATTTTGTGGCAAAAATGCAGAAATTCCCCTTATTTTGAGGTAAAAAGGCTGAAATTCCCCTTATTTGGGGGCAAAAAGGCAGAAATTTCCCTTATTTTGGGGCAAAATTGCAAACATTTCACTTATTTCAGGGTAATAAGTCAGAAATTTTCCTTATTTTGGGGCAAAAAGCAAGGAAATTCCATTTGTTTTGGAAGGAAAATACAGAAATTCCACTTCTTTAGAGGCAAAAAGGCAGAAATTCCCCTTATTTTGAAGCAAAAATGAAGAAATTCCCCTAATTGTTGGGCAAAAAGGCAGAAATTCCCTATATGTTGGGGCAAAAAGACAGAAATTCTTCTTATTTTGGGACAAAACTCAGAAATTCCACTTATTTTGGGGCAAAATTGCAGGAATTTACCTTATTTTGAGGCAAAATTGCAGAAATTTCCCTTATTTGGGGCAAAATTGCAGAAATTTCACTTATTTTCAGGTAAAAAGGCTGAAATATCCTTTATTTTGGGGCAAAAAGGAAGAAATTCCCCTTATTTTGGGGCAAAATTGCAGAAATTTTCCTTATTTTGGGGCAAAAAGGCTGAAATTCTTATTTTGAGGTAAAATGCTGAAATTCCCCATATTTTGGGGCAAAAGGCAAAACTTCTTCTTATTTTGGGGCAAAGAGGCACAAATTTCTCTTATTTTCGGGCAAAATTGCAGAAATTTCATTTATTTCAGGGCAAAAAGTCAGAAATTCCTTTTATTTTGGGGCAAAGAGCAGAAATTTCTTTTATTATGGTACAAAATTGAAGAAATTTATCTTATTTTGAAACAAAAAGGCAGAAAATTCCCCTTATTTTGAGGCAAAAGGCAGAAATTATTCTCAATTTGAGGTAAAATGCAGAAATTCCCTTTATTTTGGGGCTAAAAAACAGAAATTCCCTGTATTTTGAAGCAAAATTGCAGAAATTCTCATAATTTTTGGGCAAAAAGGCAGAAATTCTCCTTATTATGGGGCAAAAAGACAGAAAATCTCCTTTTTCGGGAGCAAACAGTCAGAAATTCCCCTTATTTTGGGGCAAAATTGCAGAAATTTCCTTTACATTGGGGCAAAATTGTAGAAATTTCCCTTATTTTGGGGCAAAATTGCAGAAATTTCACGTATTTCAGGGAAAAAAGGCAGAAATTTTTTTGGGGGGGCAAAAAGGCAGAAATTTTTTTTATTTTGGTACAAAATTGCAGAAATTTTTCTTATTTTGGGGCAAAAAGTCAGAAATTCCCCATATTTTGGGGCAAAAAGGCAGAAATTCCCCTTATTTTGAGGTAAAAAGGCTGAAATTCCCCTTATTTTGGGGCAAAAAGACAGAAATTTCGTTTATTTTGGGGAAAAGGCAGAAATTGCACTTATTTTGAGTCAAAAAGGTGGAAATTCCCCTTATTTTGGGGCAAAAATGAAGAAATTTGCTTTTTTATGGCAAAAAGGTATACATTCCCTTTATTTTCGGGCAAAAAGGCAGAAATTCTTTGTATTTTGGAGCAAAATTGCAGAAATTCTCATAATTTTCGGGCAAAAAAGCAGAAATTCTCTTTATTTTGGGGCAAAAAGACAGAAAATCTCCTTTTTCGGGAGCAAACAGTCAGAAATTCCCATTATTTTGGGGCAAAATTGCAGAAATTTCCTTTACATTGGGGCAAAATTGCAGAAATTTCCCTTATTTTGGGGCAAAATTGCAGAAATTTCACTTATTTCAGGGAAAAAAGGCAGAAATTTTCCTCATTTTGGGGCAAAAATGAAGAAATTCCAAATATTTTGTGGCAAAAATGCAAAAATTCCCCTTATTTTGTGATAAAAAGGCAGAAATTTCCCTTATTTGGGGGCAAAAAGCAGAAATTTCCCTTATTATGGGGCAAAATTGAAGAAATTTCACTTATTTCAGGGTAATAAGTCAGAAATTTTCCTTATTTGGGGCAAAAAAGACAGAAATTCCTTTTGTTTTGGGGGAAAACGTCAGAAATTCCACTTATTTAGAAGCAAAAAAGCAGAAATACCCCTTATTTTGGAGCAAAAATGAAGAAATTTTTTTTTGTGGCAAAAGGTATGCATTCTTCTTATTTTCAGGCTAAAAAGCAGAAATTCCCCGTATTTTGGAGCAAAATTGCAGAAATTCCCCTAATTGTGGGGCAAAAAGACAGAAATTCTTTTTATTTTGGGGCAAAACTCAGAAATTCCACTTATTTTAGGACAAAATTCCAGAAATTTCACTTATTTTGGGGCAAAATTGCAGAAATTTCACTTATTTTGGCAAAATTGCAGAAATTTCAATTATTTCAGAAAAAAAGCAGAAATTTTCTTATTTTGGTGCAAAAAGGCAGAAATTTCTTTTATTTTGGTACAAAATTGCAGAAATTTTTCTTATTTGGGGGCAAAAAGCAGAAATACCCTATATTTAGGGGCAAAAATGCATAAATTCCTCTTATTTTGAGGTAAAAAGGCTGAAATTTCCCTTATTTGGGGGCAAAAAGACAGAAATTTCCCTTATTTTGAGGCAAAATTGCAGAAATTTCACTTATTTCAGGGTAATAAGTCAGAAATTTTTCTTACTTTGGGGCAAAAAACAGAAATTCCCTTTGTTTTGGGGGAAAAAGACAGAAATTCAACTTATTTAGAGGCAAAAAAGCAGAAATTCTTCTTTATTGGAGCAAAAATGAAGAAATTTATCTTTTTTTGTGGCAAAAGGTATACATTCCGCTTATTTTCTGGCTAAAAAGCAGAAATTCCCCGTATTTTGTATCAAAATTGCAGAAATTCCCCTTATTTTGGAGCAAAAATAAAGAAATTTCCCTTTTTTATGGTAAAAAGGTATGCATTCTTCTTATTTTCGGGCAAAAAGGCAGAAATTCCCCATATTTTGGAGCAAAATTGCAGAAATTCCCCTAATTGTGGGGCAAAAAGGCAGAAATTCCCTATATGTTGGGGCAAAAAGACAGAAATTCTCCTTATTTCGGGGCAAAACTCAGAAATTCCACTTATTTTGGGGCAAAATTCCAGAAATTTCTTTTATTTTAGGGCAAAATTGCAGAAATTTCACTTATTTTGGGGCAAAATTGCAGAAATTTCACTTATTTCAGAAAAAAAGCAGAATTTATTTATTTTGGTGCAAAAAGGCAGAAATTTCTTTTATTTTGGTACAAAATTGCAGAAATTTTTCTTATTTTGGGGCGAAAAGGCAGAAATCTCCCATATTTTGTGGCAAAAATGCAGAAATTCCTCTTATTTTGAGGTAAAAAGGCTGAAATTCCCCTTATTTGGGGGCAAAAAGGCAGAAATTTCCCTTATTTTGGGGCAAAATTGCAGAAATTTCACTTATTTCAGGGTAATAAGTCAGAAATTGTTTTTACTTTGGGGCAAAAAAGACAGAAATTCTCTTTGTTTTGGGGGATAAAGACAGAAATTCCACTTATTTAGAGGCAAAAAAGCAGAAATTCCCCTTATTTTGGAGCAAAACTGAAGAAATTTCCCTTTTTTATGGCAAAAAGGTATGCATTCTTCTTATTTTCGGGCAAAAAGGCAGAAATTCCCCGTATTTTGAAGCAAAATTGCAGAAATTCCCCTAATGGTGGGGCAACAAGGGAGAAATTCCCTATATTTTGGGGTAAAAATACAGAAATTCTCCTTATTTTGGGGCAAAACTCAGAAATTCCACTCATTTTGGTGCAAAATTCCAGAAATATCACTTATTTTGGGGCAAAATTGCAGAAATTTCACTTATTTTGAGGCAAAATTGCAGAAATTTAACTTATTTAAGAAAAAAATTCAGAAATTTTCCTATTTTGGTGCAAAAAGGCAGAAATTTTTTTATTTTGATACAAAATTGCAGAAATTTTTCTTTTTTTTGGGGGGCAAAAAGGCAGAAATCACTATATATTGGGGCAAAAATGCAGAAATTCCTCTTATTTTGAGGAAAAAAGGCGAAATTTCTCTTATTTGGGGGCAAAAAGGCAGAAATTTCCCTTATTTTGAGGCAAAATTGCAGAAATTTCACTTATTTCAGTGTAATAAGTCAGAAATTTTCCTTATTTTGGGGCAAAAAAGACAAAAATTCCCTTTGTTTTGGGGAAAAAAGACAGAAATTCCACTTTTTTAGAGGCAAAAAAGCAGAAATTCCTTTTATTTTGGAGTAAAAATGAAGAAATTTCCCTTTTTTGTGGCAAAAGGTATACATTCCACTTATATTTGGGCTAGAAAGCAGAAATTACCCGTATTTGGAGCAAAATTGATGAAATTCCCCTAATTTTAGGGCAAAATGGCAGAAATTCCCTATATGTTGGGGCAAAAAGACAGAAATTCTCCTTATTTTGGGGCAAAACTCAGAAATTCCACTTATTTTGGGGCAAAATTCCATAAATTTCCCTTATTTTGGGGCAAAATTGCAGAAATTTCACTTATTTTGGGGCAAAATTGCAGAAATTTCACTTATTTCAGGGAAAAAAGGCAGAAATTTTTCTTATGTTGGGGCAAAAAAACAGAAATTTCTTTTATTTTGTGGCAAAAATGCAGAAATTCCCCTTCTTTTGAGGTAAAAAGGCTGAAATTTCCCTTATTTAATGGCAAAAAGGCAGAAATTTATTTTATTTTGGGGCAAAATTGGAGAAATTTCACTTATTTCAGGGTAATAAGTCAGAAATTTTACTTATTTTGGGGCCAAAATAACAGAAATTCTCTTTGTTTTGAAGGAAAAGACAGAAATTCCACTTATTTAGAGGCAAAAAAGCAGAAATTCCCCTTATTTTGAAGCAAAAATGAAGAAATTTCCTTTTTTTTATGGCAAAAAGGTATGCATTCTTCTTATTTTCGGGCAAAAAGGCAGAAATTCCCCGTATTTTGGAGCAAAATTGCAGAAATTCCCCTAATTGTGGGGCAAAAAGACAGAAATTCCCTATATATTGGGGCAAAAAGACAGAAATTCTCCTTATTTTGGGGCAAAACTCAGAAATTCCACTTATTTTGGGGCTAAATTCCAGGAATTTTCTTTATTTTGGGGCAAAATTGCAGAAATTTCACTTATTTTGGGGCAAAATTGCAGAAATTTCACTTATTTCAAGGTAAAAAGGCAGAAATTTTCCTTATTTTGGGGCAAAAATGCAGAAATTCCTAATATTTTGTGGTAAAAATGCAGAAATTCCCCTTATTTTGAGGTAAAAAGGCTGAAATTCCCCTTATTTGGGAACAAAAAAGCAGAAATTTCCCTTATTTTGGGGCAAAATTGCAGAAATTTCACTTATTTCAGGGTAATAAGTAAGAAATTTTCCTTATTTGGGGCAAAAAAGACAGAAATCCCATTTGTTTTGGGGGAAAAAGACAGAAATTCCACTTATTTAGAGGCAAAAAAGCAGAAATTCCCCTTATTTTGGAGCAAAAATGAAGAAATTTCCCTTTTTTGTGGCAAAAGGTATACATTCCCCTTATTTTCAGGCTAAAAAGCAGAAATTCCCCGTATTTTGGAGCAAAATTGCAAAAATTCCCCTAATTGTGGGGCAAAAATGCAGAAATTCTCTATATGTTAGGGCAAAAGGAAAGAAATTCTTTTTATTTTGGGGCAAAACTCAGAAATTCTACTTATTTTGGGGCAAAATTCCAGATATTTCCCTTATTTTGGGGCAAAATTGCAGAAATTTTACTTATTTTGGGGCAAAATTGCAGAAATATCACTTATTTCAGGGAAAAAAGGCAGAAATTTTTCTTATTTTGGGGCAAAAAAGACAGAAATTCCCTTTGCTTTGGGGGAAAAATAGAGAAATTCAACTTATTTAGAGGCAAAAAAGCAGAAATTCTTCTTATTTTGGAGCAAAAATGAAGAAATTTTCCTTTTTTATGGAAAAAAGGTATGCATTCTTCTTATTTTCAGACAAAAAGGCAGAAATTCCCCGTATTTTGGAGCAAAATTGCAGAAATTTCCCTAATTGTGTGCAAAAAGGCAAAAATTCCCTATATGTTGTGGCAAAAAGACAGAAATTCTCCTTATTTTGGGGCAAAATTCAGAAATTTCACTTATTTTTGGGCAAAATTGCAGAAATTTCACTTATTTCAGAAAAAAAAGGAGAAATTTTCTTATTTTGGGGCAAAAGGCAGAAATTCTCCTTATTTTAGAGCAAAATTGCAGAAATTTCCCTTATTTTGTGACAAAAAACAGAAATTCTCTTTATTTTGGGGCAATATTACAGAAAATACCTTTATTATGGGGAAAAATTGCAGATATTTCTTTTATTTTAAGGATAAATTGCAGAAATTTCACTTATTTCAGAGAAAAAAAGCAAAACTTTTTCTTATTTTAGGGCAAAATGCAGAAATTCCCATTATTTTGGGGCACAATGGCAGAAATTCACCTTATTTTGGGGTGAAATTGCAGACATTTCACATATTTCAGGGCAAAAAGGCAGAAATTCCCCTTATTTTGGAGCAAAAATGAAAAAATTTCCCTTTTTTATGGCAAAAAGGTATACATTCTTCTTATTTTTGGGCAAAAAGGCAGAAATTCCCTGTATTTTGGAGAAAAATTGCAGAAATTCCCCTAATTGTGGGGCAAAAAGGCAGAAATTTCCTATATGTTGGGGCAAAAAGACAGAAATTCTCCTTATTTTGGGGCAAAACTCAGAAATTGCACTTATTTTGGGGCAAAATGCCAGAAATTTCCCTTATTTTGGGGCAAAATTGCAGAAATTTCACTTTTTGGGGGAAAAATTGCAGAAATTTCTCTTATTTCGGAAAAAAAGCAGAATTTATTTATTTTGGTGCAAAAAGGCAGAAATTTCTTTTATTTTGGTACAAAATTGCAGAAATTTTTCTTATTGTGGGGCAAAAATGCAGAAATCTCCCATATATTGGGGCAAAATGCAGAAATTCCTCTTATTTTGAGGTAAAAAGGCTGAAATTCACATTATTTGGAAGCAAAAAGGCAGAAATTTCCCTTATTTTGAGACAAAATTGCAGAAATTTCACTTATTTCGGAGAAAAAAAGCAAAAATTTTTCTTATTTTAGGGCAAAATGCAGAAATTCCCATTATTTTGGGGGCAAAAAGGCATAAATTCCCCTTATTTGGGGGCAAAAAGGCAGATATTCCCCTTATTTTGGGATAAAATTGCAGAAATGTCCCTTGTTTGGGGGCAAAATGCAGAATATCCCCATAATTTCGGGCAAAAAAGCAGAAATTCCCCGTATTTTGGAGCAAAATTGCAGAAATTCCCCAAATATTGGGGCAAAAATGCAGAAATTCCCTTTATTTGGGGCAAATCGGCAGAAGTTCCCCTTATTTTCGCGAAAAGAGGCAGAAATTCCCTGTATTTTGAACAAAATCGCAGAAACTCCCCTAATTTTGGAGCAAAAATACAGAAATTCTCATTTTTTCGAGGCAAAAATCAGAAATTTCTTTTATTTTGGGGCAAAATTTTAGAAATTTCTTTTATTTTGGTACAGAATTGCAGAAATTTTTCTTATTTTGTGGCAAAAAGGCACAAATTTCTCATATTTTGGAACAAAAATGCAGAAATTCTTCTTATTTTGAGGTAAAAAGGCTGAAATTCCCCTTATTTTGGGGCAAAAAGGCAGAAATTTCACTTATTTTGGGGCAAAATTGCAGAAATTTTACTTATTTCAGAAAAAAAAGCAGAAATTTTCTTATTTTGGTGCAAAAAGGCAGAAATTTCTTTTATTTTGGTACAAAATTGCACAAATTTTTCTTATTCTGGAACAAAAAAGCAGAAATCTCCCATATTTTGGGGCAAAAATGCAGAAATTCCTCTTATTTTGAGGTAAAAAGGCTGAAATTCCCCTTATTTGGGGGCAAAAAGCAGAAATTTCCCTTATTTTTGAGCAAAATTGCAGAAATTTCACTTATTTCAGAGTAATAAGTCAGAAATTTTCCTTATTTTGGGGCAAAAAAGACAGAAATTCCCTTTGTTTTGGGGGATAAAGACAGAAATTCCACTTATTTAGAGGCAAAAAAGCAGAAATTCCCCTTATTTTGGAACAAAACTGAAGAAATTTCCCTTATTTTGGGGCAAAATTGCAGAAATTTCACTTATTTTGGAGCAAAATTGCAGAAATTTCACTTATTTCAGAAAAAAAAGCAGAAATTTTCTTATTTTGGTGCAAAAAGGCAGAAGTTTCTTTTATTTTGGTACAAAATTGCATAAATTATTCTTATTTTGGAACAAAAAGGCAGAAATCTCCCATATTTTGGGGCAAAAATGCAGAAATTCCTCTTATTTTGAGGTAACAAGGCTTAAATTCCCCTTATTTGGCGGGAAAAAGGCAGAAATTTCCCTTATTTTCGAGCAAAATTGCAGAAATTTCAGTTATTTCAGGGTAATAAGTCAGAAATTTTCCTTATTTTGGGGCAAATAAGACAGAAATTGCCTTTGTTTTTGGGGATAAAGACAGAAATTCCACTTATTTAGAGGCAAAAAAGCAGAAATTCCCCTTATTTTGGAGCAAAACTGAAGAAATTTCCCTTTTTTATGGCAAAAAAGTATGCATTCTTCTTATTTTCGGGCAAAAAAGCAGAAATTCCCCGTATTTTGGAGCAAAATTGCAGAAATTCCCCTAATTGTGGGGCAAAAAGGCAGAAATTCCCTATATGTTGGGGCAAAAAGACAGAAATTCTCCTTATTTTGGGGCAAAACTCAGAAATTCCACTTATTTTGGGGCAAAATTCCATAAATTTCCCTTATTTTGGGGCAAAATTGCAGAAATTTCACTTATTTTGGGGCAAAATTGCAGAAATTTCACTTATTTCAGGGAAAAAAGGCAGAAATTTTTCTTATGTTGGGGCAAAAAAACAGAAATTTCTTTTATTTTGTGGCAAAAATGCAGAAATTCCCCTTCTTTTGAGGTAAAAAGGCTGAAATTTCCCTTATTTAATGGCAAAAAGGCAGAAATTTATTTTATTTTGGGGCAAAATTGGAGAAATTTCACTTATTTCAGGGTAATAAGTCAGAAATTTTACTTATTTTGGGGCCAAAATAACAGAAATTCTCTTTGTTTTGAAGGAAAAGACAGAAATTCCACTTATTTAGAGGCAAAAAAGCAGAAATTCCCCTTATTTTGAAGCAAAAATGAAGAAATTTCCTTTTTTTTATGGCAAAAAGGTATGCATTCTTCTTATTTTCGGGCAAAAAGGCAGAAATTCCCCGTATTTTGGAGCAAAATTGCAGAAATTCCCCTAATTGTGGGGCAAAAAGACAGAAATTCCCTATATATTGGGGCAAAAAAACAGAAATTCTCCTTATTTTGGGGCAAAACTCAGAAATTCCACTTATTTTGGGGCTAAATTCCAGGAATTTTCTTTATTTTGGGGCAAAATTGCAGAAATTTCACTTATTTTGGGGCAAAATTGCAGAAATTTCACTTATTTCATGGTAAAAAGGCAGAAATTTTCCTTATTTTGGGGCAAAAATGCAGAAATTCCTAATATTTTGTGGTAAAAATGCAGAAATTCCCCTTATTTTGAGGTAAAAAGGCTGAAATTCCCCTTATTTGGGAACAAAAAAGCAGAAATTTCCCTTATTTTGGGGCAAAATTGCAGAAATTTCACTTATTTCAGGGTAATAAGTAAGAAATTTTCCTTATTTGGGGCAAAAAAGACAGAAATCCCATTTGTTTTGGGGGAAAAAGACAGAAATTCCACTTATTTAGAGGCAAAAAAGCAGAAATTCCCCTTATTTTGGAGCAAAAATGAAGAAATTTCCCTTTTTTGTGGCAAAAGGTATACATTCCCCTTATTTTCAGGCTAAAAAGCAGAAATTCCCCGTATTTTGGAGCAAAATTGCAAAAATTCCCCTAATTGTGGGGCAAAAATGCAGAAATTCTCTATATGTTAGGGCAAAAGGAAAGAAATTCTTTTTATTTTGGGGCAAAACTCAGAAATTCTACTTATTTTGGGGCAAAATTCCAGATATTTCCCTTATTTTGGGGCAAAATTGCAGAAATTTTACTTATTTTGGGGCAAAATTGCAGAAATATCACTTATTTCAGGGAAAAAAGGCAGAAATTTTTCTTATTTTGGGGCAAAAAAGACAGAAATTCCCTTTGCTTTGGGGGAAAAAGAGAGAAATTCAACTTATTTAGAGGCAAAAAAGCAGAAATTCTTCTTATTTTGGAGCAAAAATGAAGAAATTTTCCTTTTTTATGGAAAAAAGGTATGCATTCTTCTTATTTTCAGACAAAAAGGCAGAAATTCCCCGTATTTTGGAGCAAAATTGCAGAAATTTCCCTAATTGTGTGCAAAAAGGCAAAAATTCCCTATATGTTGTGGCAAAAAGACAGAAATTCTCCTTATTTTGGGGCAAAATTCAGAAATTTCACTTATTTTTGGGCAAAATTGCAGAAATTTCACTTATTTCAGAAAAAAAAGGAGAAATTTTCTTATTTTGGGGCAAAAGGCAGAAATTCTCCTTATTTTAGAGCAAAATTGCAGAAATTTCCCTTATTTTGTGACAAAAAACAGAAATTCTCTTTATTTTGGGGCAATATTACAGAAAATACCTTTATTATGGGGAAAAATTGCAGATATTTCTTTTATTTTAAGGATAAATTGCAGAAATTTCACTTATTTCAGAGAAAAAAAGCAAAACTTTTTCTTATTTTAGGGCAAAATGCAGAAATTCCCATTATTTTGGGGCACAATGGCAGAAATTCACCTTATTTTGGGGTGAAATTGCAGACATTTCACATATTTCAGGGCAAAAAGGCAGAAATTCCCCTTATTTTGGAGCAAAAATGAAAAAATTTCCCTTTTTTATGGCAAAAAGGTATACATTCTTCTTATTTTTGGGCAAAAAGGCAGAAATTCCCTGTATTTTGGAGAAAAATTGCAGAAATTCCCCTAATTGTGGGGCAAAAAGGCAGAAATTTCCTATATGTTGGGGCAAAAAGACAGAAATTCTCCTTATTTTGGGGCAAAACTCAGAAATTGCACTTATTTTGGGGCAAAATGCCAGAAATTTCCCTTATTTTGGGGCAAAATTGCAGAAATTTCACTTTTTTGGGGAAAAATTGCAGAAATTTCTCTTATTTCGGAAAAAAAGCAGAATTTATTTATTTTGGTGCAAAAAGGCAGAAATTTCTTTTATTTTGGTACAAAATTGCAGAAATTTTTCTTATTGTGGGGCAAAAATGCAGAAATCTCCCATATATTGGGGCAAAATGCAGAAATTCCTCTTATTTTGAGGTAAAAAGGCTGAAATTCACATTATTTGGAAGCAAAAAGGCAGAAATTTCCCTTATTTTGAGACAAAATTGCAGAAATTTCACTTATTTCGGAGAAAAAAAGCAAAAATTTTTCTTATTTTAGGGCAAAATGCAGAAATTCCCATTATTTTGGGGGCAAAAAGGCATAAATTCCCCTTATTTGGGGGCAAAAAGGCAGATATTCCCCTTATTTTGGGATAAAATTGCAGAAATGTCCCTTGTTTGGGGGCAAAATGCAGAATATCCCCATAATTTCGGGCAAAAAAGCAGAAATTCCCCGTATTTTGGAGCAAAATTGCAGAAATTCCCCTAATATTGGGGCAAAAATGCAGAAATTCCCTTTATTTGGGGCAAATCGGCAGAAGTTCCCCTTATTTTCGCGAAAAGAGGCAGAAATTCCCTGTATTTTGAACAAAATCGCAGAAACTCCCCTAATTTTGGAGCAAAAATACAGAAATTCTCATTTTTTCGAGGCAAAAATCAGAAATTTCTTTTATTTTGGGGCAAAATTTTAGAAATTTCTTTTATTTTGGTACAGAATTGCAGAAATTTTTCTTATTTTGTGGCAAAAAGGCACAAATTTCTCATATTTTGGAACAAAAATGCAGAAATTCTTCTTATTTTGAGGTAAAAAGGCTGAAATTCCCCTTATTTTGGGGCAAAAAGGCAGAAATTTCACTTATTTTGGGGCAAAATTGCAGAAATTTTACTTATTTCAGAAAAAAAAGCAGAAATTTTCTTATTTTGGTGCAAAAAGGCAGAAATTTCTTTTATTTTGGTACAAAATTGCACAAATTTTTCTTATTCTGGAACAAAAAAGCAGAAATCTCCCATATTTTGGTGCAAAAATGCAGAAATTCCTCTTATTTTGAGGTAAAAAGGCTGAAATTCCCCTTATTTGGGGGCAAAAAGCAGAAATTTCCCTTATTTTTTAGGAAAATTGCAGAAATTTCACTTATTTCGGAGAAAAAAAGCAAAAATTTTTCTTATTTTAGGGCAAAATGCAGAAATTCCCATTATTTTGGGGGCAAAAAGGCATAAATTCCCCTTATTTGGGGGCAAAAAGGCAGATATTCCCCTTATTTTGGAATAAAATTGCAGAAATGTCCCTTGTTTGGGGGCAAAATGCAGAATATCCCCATAATTTCGGGCAAAAAAGCAGAAATTCCCCGTATTTTGGAGCAAAATTGCAGAAATTCCCCTAATATTGGGGCAAAAATGCAGAAATTCCCTTTATTTGGGGCAAATCGGCAGAAGTTCCCCTTATTTTCGCGAAAAGAGGCAGAAATTCCCTGTATTTTGAACAAAATCGCAGAAACTCCCCTAATTTTGGAGCAAAAATACAGAAATTCTCATTTTTTCGAGGCAAAAATCAGAAATTTCTTTTATTTTGGGGCAAAATTTTAGAAATTTCTTTTATTTTGGTACAGAATTGCAGAAATTTTTCTTATTTTGTGGCAAAAAGGCACAAATTTCTCATATTTTGGAACAAAAATGCAGAAATTCTTCTTATTTTGAGGTAAAAAGGCTGAAATTCCCCTTATTTTGGGGCAAAAAGGCAGAAATTTCACTTATTTTGGGGCAAAATTGCAGAAATTTTACTTATTTCAGAAAAAAAAGCAGAAATTTTCTTATTTTGGTGCAAAAAGGCAGAAATTTCTTTTATTTTGGTACAAAATTGCACAAATTTTTCTTATTCTGGAACAAAAAAGCAGAAATCTCCCATATTTTGGGGCAAAAATGCAGAAATTCCTCTTATTTTGAGGTAAAAAGGCTGAAATTCCCCTTATTTGGGGGCAAAAAGCAGAAATTTCCCTTATTTTTGAGCAAAATTGCAGAAATTTCACTTATTTCAGAGTAATAAGTCAGAAATTTTCCTTATTTTGGGGCAAAAAAGACAGAAATTCCCTTTGTTTTGGGAGATAAAGACAGAAATTCCACTTATTTAGAGGCAAAAAAGCAGAAATTCCCCTTATTTTGGAACAAAACTGAAGAAATTTCCCTTATTTTGGGGCAAAATTGCAGAAATTTCACTTATTTTGGAGCAAAATTGCAGAAATTTCACTTATTTCAGAAAAAAAAGCAGAAATTTTCTTATTTTGGTGCAAAAAGGCAGAAGTTTCTTTTATTTTGGTACAAAATTGCATAAATTATTCTTATTTTGGAACAAAAAGGCAGAAATCTCCCATATTTTGGGGCAAAAATGCAGAAATTCCTCTTATTTTGAGGTAACAAGGCTTAAATTCCCCTTATTTGGCGGGAAAAAGGCAGAAATTTCCCTTATTTTCGAGCAAAATTGCAGAAATTTCAGTTATTTCAGGGTAATAAGTCAGAAATTTTCCTTATTTTGGGGCAAATAAGACAGAAATTGCCTTTGTTTTTGGGGATAAAGACAGAAATTCCACTTATTTAGAGGCAAAAAAGCAGAAATTCCCCTTATTTTGGAGCAAAACTGAAGAAATTTCCCTTTTTTATGGCAAAAAAGTATGCATTCTTCTTATTTTCGGGCAAAAAAGCAGAAATTCCCCGTATTTTGGAGCAAAATTGCAGAAATTCCCCTAATTGTGGGGCAAAAAGGCAGAAATTCCCTATATGTTGGGGCAAAAAGACAGAAATTCTCCTTATTTTGGGGCAAAACTCAGAAATTCCACTTATTTTGGGGCAAAATTCCATAAATTTCCCTTATTTTGGGGCAAAATTGCAGAAATTTCACTTATTTTGGGGCAAAATTGCAGAAATTTCACTTATTTCAGGGAAAAAAGGCAGAAATTTTTCTTATGTTGGGGCAAAAAAACAGAAATTTCTTTTATTTTGTGGCAAAAATGCAGAAATTCCCCTTCTTTTGAGGTAAAAAGGCTGAAATTTCCCTTATTTAATGGCAAAAAGGCAGAAATTTATTTTATTTTGGGGCAAAATTGGAGAAATTTCACTTATTTCAGGGTAATAAGTCAGAAATTTTACTTATTTTGGGGCCAAAATAACAGAAATTCTCTTTGTTTTGAAGGAAAAGACAGAAATTCCACTTATTTAGAGGCAAAAAAGCAGAAATTCCCCTTATTTTGAAGCAAAAATGAAGAAATTTCCTTTTTTTTATGGCAAAAAGGTATGCATTCTTCTTATTTTCGGGCAAAAAGGCAGAAATTCCCCGTATTTTGGAGCAAAATTGCAGAAATTCCCCTAATTGTGGGGCAAAAAGACAGAAATTCCCTATATATTGGGGCAAAAAAACAGAAATTCTCCTTATTTTGGGGCAAAACTCAGAAATTCCACTTATTTTGGGGCTAAATTCCAGGAATTTTCTTTATTTTGGGGCAAAATTGCAGAAATTTCACTTATTTTGGGGCAAAATTGCAGAAATTTCACTTATTTCATGGTAAAAAGGCAGAAATTTTCCTTATTTTGGGGCAAAAATGCAGAAATTCCTAATATTTTGTGGTAAAAATGCAGAAATTCCCCTTATTTTGAGGTAAAAAGGCTGAAATTCCCCTTATTTGGGAACAAAAAAGCAGAAATTTCCCTTATTTTGGGGCAAAATTGCAGAAATTTCACTTATTTCAGGGTAATAAGTAAGAAATTTTCCTTATTTGGGGCAAAAAAGACAGAAATCCCATTTGTTTTGGGGGAAAAAGACAGAAATTCCACTTATTTAGAGGCAAAAAAGCAGAAATTCCCCTTATTTTGGAGCAAAAATGAAGAAATTTCCCTTTTTTGTGGCAAAAGGTATACATTCCCCTTATTTTCAGGCTAAAAAGCAGAAATTCCCCGTATTTTGGAGCAAAATTGCAAAAATTCCCCTAATTGTGGGGCAAAAATGCAGAAATTCTCTATATGTTAGGGCAAAAGGAAAGAAATTCTTTTTATTTTGGGGCAAAACTCAGAAATTCTACTTATTTTGGGGCAAAATTCCAGATATTTCCCTTATTTTGGGGCAAAATTGCAGAAATTTTACTTATTTTGGGGCAAAATTGCAGAAATATCACTTATTTCAGGGAAAAAAGGCAGAAATTTTTCTTATTTTGGGGCAAAAAAGACAGAAATTCCCTTTGCTTTGGGGGAAAAAGAGAGAAATTCAACTTATTTAGAGGCAAAAAAGCAGAAATTCTTCTTATTTTGGAGCAAAAATGAAGAAATTTTCCTTTTTTATGGAAAAAAGGTATGCATTCTTCTTATTTTCAGACAAAAAGGCAGAAATTCCCCGTATTTTGGAGCAAAATTGCAGAAATTTCCCTAATTGTGTGCAAAAAGGCAAAAATTCCCTATATGTTGTGGCAAAAAGACAGAAATTCTCCTTATTTTGGGGCAAAATTCAGAAATTTCACTTATTTTTGGGCAAAATTGCAGAAATTTCACTTATTTCAGAAAAAAAAGGAGAAATTTTCTTATTTTGGGGCAAAAGGCAGAAATTCTCCTTATTTTAGAGCAAAATTGCAGAAATTTCCCTTATTTTGTGACAAAAAACAGAAATTCTCTTTATTTTGGGGCAATATTACAGAAAATACCTTTATTATGGGGAAAAATTGCAGATATTTCTTTTATTTTAAGGATAAATTGCAGAAATTTCACTTATTTCAGAGAAAAAAAGCAAAACTTTTTCTTATTTTAGGGCAAAATGCAGAAATTCCCATTATTTTGGGGCACAATGGCAGAAATTCACCTTATTTTGGGGTGAAATTGCAGACATTTCACATATTTCAGGGCAAAAAGGCAGAAATTCCCCTTATTTTGGAGCAAAAATGAAAAAATTTCCCTTTTTTATGGCAAAAAGGTATACATTCTTCTTATTTTTGGGCAAAAAGGCAGAAATTCCCTGTATTTTGGAGAAAAATTGCAGAAATTCCCCTAATTGTGGGGCAAAAAGGCAGAAATTTCCTATATGTTGGGGCAAAAAGACAGAAATTCTCCTTATTTTGGGGCAAAACTCAGAAATTGCACTTATTTTGGGGCAAAATGCCAGAAATTTCCCTTATTTTGGGGCAAAATTGCAGAAATTTCACTTTTTTGGGGAAAAATTGCAGAAATTTCTCTTATTTCGGAAAAAAAGCAGAATTTATTTATTTTGGTGCAAAAAGGCAGAAATTTCTTTTATTTTGGTACAAAATTGCAGAAATTTTTCTTATTGTGGGGCAAAAATGCAGAAATCTCCCATATATTGGGGCAAAATGCAGAAATTCCTCTTATTTTGAGGTAAAAAGGCTGAAATTCACATTATTTGGAAGCAAAAAGGCAGAAATTTCCCTTATTTTGAGACAAAATTGCAGAAATTTCACTTATTTCGGAGAAAAAAAGCAAAAATTTTTCTTATTTTAGGGCAAAATGCAGAAATTCCCATTATTTTGGGGGCAAAAAGGCATAAATTCCCCTTATTTGGGGGCAAAAAGGCAGATATTCCCCTCATTTTGGGATAAAATTGCAGAAATGTCCCTTGTTTGGGGGCAAAATGCAGAATATCCCCATAATTTCGGGCAAAAAAGCAGAAATTCCCCGTATTTTGGAGCAAAATTGCAGAAATTCCCCTAATATTGGGGCAAAAATGCAGAAATTCCCTTTATTTGGGGCAAATCGGCAGAAGTTCCCCTTATTTTCGCGAAAAGAGGCAGAAATTCCCTGTATTTTGAAAAAAATTGCAGAAACTCCCCTAATTTTGGAGCAAAAATACAGAAATTCTCATTTTTTCGAGGCAAAAATCAGAAATTTCTTTTATTTTGGGGCAAAATTTTAGAAATTTCTTTTATTTTGGTACAGAATTGCAGAAATTTTTCTTATTTTGTGGCAAAAAGGCACAAATTTCTCATATTTTGGAACAAAAATGCAGAAATTCTTCTTATTTTGAGGTAAAAAGGCTGAAATTCCCCTTATTTTGGGGCAAAAAGGCAGAAATTTCACTTATTTTGGGGCAAAATTGCAGAAATTTTACTTATTTCAGAAAAAAAAGCAGAAATTTTCTTATTTTGGTGCAAAAAGGCAGAAATTTCTTTTATTTTGGTACAAAATTGCATAAATTTTTCTTATTCTGGAACAAAAAAGCAGAAATCTCCCATATTTTGGGGCAAAAATGCAGAAATTCCTCTTATTTTGAGGTAAAAAGGCTGAAATTCCCCTTATTTGGGGGCAAAAAGCAGAAATTTCCCTTATTTTTGAGCAAAATTGCAGAAATTTCACTTATTTCAGAGTAATAAGTCAGAAATTTTCCTTATTTTGGGGCAAAAAAGACAGAAATTCCCTTTGTTTTGGGGGATAAAGACAGAAATTCCACTTATTTAGAGGCAAAAAAGCAGAAATTCCCCTTATTTTGGATCAAAACTGAAGAAATTTCCCTTATTTTGGGGCAAAATTGCAGAAATTTCACTTATTTTGGAGCAAAATTGCAGAAATTTCACTTATTTCAGAAAAAAAAGCAGAAATTTTCTTATTTTGGTGCAAAAAGGCAGAAGTTTCTTTTATTTTGGTACAAAATTGCATAAATTATTCTTATTTTGGAACAAAAAGGCAGAAATCTCCCATATTTTGGGGCAAAAATGCAGAAATTCCTCTTATTTTGAGGTAACAAGGCTTAAATTCCCCTTATTTGGCGGGAAAAAGGCAGAAATTTCCCTTATTTTCGAGCAAAATTGCAGAAATTTCAGTTATTTCAGGGTAATAAGTCAGAAATTTTCCTTATTTTGGGGCAAATAAGACAGAAATTGCCTTTGTTTTTGGGGATAAAGACAGAAATTCCACTTATTTAGAGGCAAAAAAGCAGAAATTCCCCTTATTTTGGAGCAAAACTGAAGAAATTTCCCTTTTTTATGGCAAAAAAGTATGCATTCTTCTTATTTTCGGGCAAAAAAGCCAGAAATTCCCCGTATTTTGGAGCAAAATTGCAGAAATTCCCCTAATTGTGGGGCAAAAAGGCAGAAATTCCCTATATGTTGGGGCAAAAAGACAGAAATTCTCCTTATTTTGGGGCAAAACTCAGAAATTCCACTTATTTTGGGGCAAAATTCCATAAATTTCCCTTATTTTGGGGCAAAATTGCAGAAATTTCACTTATTTTGGGGCAAAATTGCAGAAATTTCACTTATTTCAGGGAAAAAAGGCAGAAATTTTTCTTATGTTGGGGCAAAAAAACAGAAATTTCTTTTATTTTGTGGCAAAAATGCAGAAATTCCCCTTCTTTTGAGGTAAAAAGTCTGAAATTTCCCTTATTTAATGGCAAAAAGGCAGAAATTTATTTTATTTTGGGGCAAAATTGGAGAAATTTCACTTATTTCAGGGTAATAAGTCAGAAATTTTACTTATTTTGGGGCCAAAATAACAGAAATTCTCTTTGTTTTGAAGGAAAAGACAGAAATTCCACTTATTTAGAGGCAAAAAAGCAGAAATTCCCCTTATTTTGAAGCAAAAATGAAGAAATTTCCTTTTTTTTATGGCAAAAAGGTATGCATTCTTCTTATTTTCGGGCAAAAAGGCAGAAATTCCCCATATTTTGGAGCAAAATTGCAGAAATTCCCCTAATTGTGGGGCAAAAAGACAGAAATTCCCTATATATTGGGGCAAAAAAACAGAAATTCTCCTTATTTTGGGGCAAAACTCAGAAATTCCACTTATTTTGGGGCTAAATTCCAGGAATTTTCTTTATTTTGGGGCAAAATTGCAGAAATTTCACTTATTTTGGGGCAAAATTGCAGAAATTTCACTTATTTCATGGTAAAAAGGCAGAAATTTTCCTTATTTTGGGGCAAAAATGCAGAAATTCCTAATATTTTGTGGTAAAAATGCAGAAATTCCCCTTATTTTGAGGTAAAAAGGCTGAAATTCCCCTTATTTGGGAACAAAAAAGCAGAAATTTCCCTTATTTTGGGGCAAAATTGCAGAAATTTCACTTATTTCAGGGTAATAAGTAAGAAATTTTCCTTATTTGGGGCAAAAAAGACAGAAATCCCATTTGTTTTGGGGGAAAAAGACAGAAATTCCACTTATTTAGAGGCAAAAAAGCAGAAATTCCCCTTATTTTGGAGCAAAAATGAAGAAATTTCCCTTTTTTGTGGCAAAAGGTATACATTCCCCTTATTTTCAGGCTAAAAAGCAGAAATTCCCCGTATTTTGGAGCAAAATTGCAAAAATTCCCCTAATTGTGGGGCAAAAATGCAGAAATTCTCTATATGTTAGGGCAAAAGGAAAGAAATTCTTTTTATTTTGGGGCAAAACTCAGAAATTCTACTTATTTTGGGGCAAAATTCCAGATATTTCCCTTATTTTGGGGCAAAATTGCAGAAATTTTACTTATTTTGGGGCAAAATTGCAGAAATATCACTTATTTCAGGGAAAAAAGGCAGAAATTTTTCTTATTTTGGGGCAAAAAAGACAGAAATTCCCTTTGCTTTGGGGGAAAAAGAGAGAAATTCAACTTATTTAGAGGCAAAAAAGCAGAAATTCTTCTTATTTTGGAGCAAAAATGAAGAAATTTTCCTTTTTTATGGAAAAAAGGTATGCATTCTTCTTATTTTCAGACAAAAAGGCAGAAATTCCCCGTATTTTGGAGCAAAATTGCAGAAATTTCCCTAATTGTGTGCAAAAAGGCAAAAATTCCCTATATGTTGTGGCAAAAAGACAGAAATTCTCCTTATTTTGGGGCAAAATTCAGAAATTTCACTTATTTTTGGGCAAAATTGCAGAAATTTCACTTATTTCAGAAAAAAAAGGAGAAATTTTCTTATTTTGGGGCAAAAGGCAGAAATTCTCCTTATTTTAGAGCAAAATTGCAGAAATTTCCCTTATTTTGTGACAAAAAACAGAAATTCTCTTTATTTTGGGGCAATATTACAGAAAATACCTTTATTATGGGGAAAAATTGCAGATATTTCTTTTATTTTAAGGATAAATTGCAGAAATTTCACTTATTTCAGAGAAAAAAAGCAAAACTTTTTCTTATTTTAGGGCAAAATGCAGAAATTCCCATTATTTTGGGGCACAATGGCAGAAATTCACCTTATTTTGGGGTGAAATTGCAGACATTTCACATATTTCAGGGCAAAAAGGCAGAAATTCCCCTTATTTTGGAGCAAAAATGAAAAAATTTCCCTTTTTTATGGCAAAAAGGTATACATTCTTCTTATTTTTGGGCAAAAAGGCAGAAATTCCCTGTATTTTGGAGAAAAATTGCAGAAATTCCCCTAATTGTGGGGCAAAAAGGCAGAAATTTCCTATATGTTGGGGCAAAAAGACAGAAATTCTCCTTATTTTGGGGCAAAACTCAGAAATTGCACTTATTTTGGGGCAAAATGCCAGAAATTTCCCTTATTTTGGGGCAAAATTGCAGAAATTTCACTTTTTTGGGGAAAAATTGCAGAAATTTCTCTTATTTCGGAAAAAAAGCAGAATTTATTTATTTTGGTGCAAAAAGGCAGAAATTTCTTTTATTTTGGTACAAAATTGCAGAAATTTTTCTTATTGTGGGGCAAAAATGCAGAAATCTCCCATATATTGGGGCAAAATGCAGAAATTCCTCTTATTTTGAGGTAAAAAGGCTGAAATTCACATTATTTGGAAGCAAAAAGGCAGAAATTTCCCTTATTTTGAGACAAAATTGCAGAAATTTCACTTATTTCGGAGAAAAAAAGCAAAAATTTTTCTTATTTTAGGGCAAAATGCAGAAATTCCCATTATTTTGGGGGCAAAAATGCATAAATTCCCCTTATTTGGGGGCAAAAAGGCAGATATTCCCCTTATTTTGGGATAAAATTGCAGAAATGTCCCTTGTTTGGGGGCAAAATGCAGAATATCCCCATAATTTCGGGCAAAAAAGCAGAAATTCCCCGTATTTTGGAGCAAAATTGCAGAAATTCCCCTAATATTGGGGCAAAAATGCAGAAATTCCCTTTATTTGGGGCAAATCGGCAGAAGTTCCCCTTATTTTCGCGAAAAGAGGATGAAATTCCCTGTATTTTGAACAAAATTGCAGAAACTCCCCTAATTTTGGAGCAAAAATACAGAAATTCTCATTTTTTCGAGGCAAAAATCAGAAATTTCTTTTATTTTGGGGCAAAATTTTAGAAATTTCTTTTATTTTGGTACAGAATTGCAGAAATTTTTCTTATTTTGTGGCAAAAAGGCACAAATTTCTCATATTTTGGAACAAAAATGCAGAAATTCTTCTTATTTTGAGGTAAAAAGGCTGAAATTCCCCTTATTTTGGGGCAAAAAGGCAGAAATTTCACTTATTTTGGGGCAAAATTGCAGAAATTTTACTTATTTCAGAAAAAAAAGCAGAAATTTTCTTATTTTGGTGCAAAAAGGCAGAAATTTCTTTTATTTTGGTACAAAATTGCATAAATTTTTCTTATTCTGGAACAAAAAAGCAGAAATCTCCCATATTTTGGGGCAAAAATGCAGAAATTCCTCTTATTTTGAGGTAAAAAGGCTGAAATTCCCCTTATTTGGGGGCAAAAAGCAGAAATTTCCCTTATTTTTGAGCAAAATTGCAGAAATTTCACTTATTTCAGAGTAATAAGTCAGAAATTTTCCTTATTTTGGGGCAAAAAAGACAGAAATTCCCTTTGTTTTGGGGGATAAAGACAGAAATTCCACATATTTAGAGGCAAAAAAGCAGAAATTCCCCTTATTTTGGAACAAAACTGAAGAAATTTCCCTTATTTTGGGGCAAAATTGCAGAAATTTCACTTATTTTGGAGCAAAATTGCAGAAATTTCACTTATTTCAGAAAAAAAAGCAGAAATTTTCTTATTTTGGTGCAAAAAGGCAGAAGTTTCTTTTATTTTGGTACAAAATTGCATAAATTATTCTTATTTTGGAACAAAAAGGCAGAAATCTCCCATATTTTGGGGCAAAAATGCAGAAATTCCTCTTATTTTGAGGTAACAAGGCTTAAATTCCCCTTATTTGGCGGGAAAAAGGCAGAAATTTCCCTTATTTTCGAGCAAAATTGCAGAAATTTCAGTTATTTCAGGGTAATAAGTCAGAAATTTTCCTTATTTTGGGGCAAATAAGACAGAAATTGCCTTTGTTTTGGGGGAAAAAGACAGAAATTCCACTTATATAGAGGCAAAAAAAGCAGAAATTCCCATTATTTTGAAGCAAAAATTAAGAAATTTCCCTTTTTTATGGCAAAAAGGTATGCATTCTTTTTATTTTCGGGCAAAAAGGCAGAAATTCCCCGTATTTTGGAGCAAAATTGCAGAAATTTTACTTATTTCAGAAAAAAAAAGAGAAATTTTCTTATTTTGGGGCAAAAGGTAGAAATTCCCCTTATTTTAGGGCAAAATTGCAGAAATTTTCCATATTTGGGGACAAAAAACAGAAATTCCCTTTATTTTGGGGCAAAATTGCAGAAAATTTTTTTATTATGGGAAAAAATTGAAGATATTTCTTTTATTTTAAGGCAAAATTGCAGAAATTTCACTTATTTCAGAGAAAAAAAACAAAAATCTTTCTTATTTTTGGCAAAATGCAGAAATTCCCATTATTTTGGGGCAAAAAGGCAGAAATTCACCTTATTTTGGGGTAAAATTGAAGACATGTCACATATTTCAGGGCATAAAGGCAGAAATTGCCCTTATTTGGGGGCAAAAAGGCAGAAATTCCCCTTATTTTGGGATAAAATTGCAGAAATTACCCTTGTTTGGGGGCAAAAAGGCAGAAAATCCCCTTAACTTCGGGCAAAAAGGCAGAAATTCCCTGTATTTTGGAGCAAAATTGCAGAAATTCTCCTAATATTGGGGCAAAAATGCAGAAATTCCCTTTATTTGGGGCAAATTGGCAGAAGTTCCCCTTATTTTCAGGAAAAGAGGCAGAAATTCCCATTATTTTGAAGCAAAATTGCAGAAACTCCCCTAATTTTGGGGCAAAAAGGCAGAAATTCCCTTTATTTTGGGGCAAAAATACAGAAATTCTCCTTATATCTGGGCAAAAATCAGAAATTTCCCTTATTTTGGAGCAAAATTTTAGAAATTTCTTTTATTTTGGTACAGAATTGGAGAAATTTTTCTTATTCTGTGGCAAAAAGGCAGAAATTTCTTTTATTTTGGTGCAAAATTGCAGAAATTTTTCTTATTTTGGGGCAAAAAGGCATAAATTTCCCATATTTTGGGGCAAAAATGTAGAAATTTTCTTTATTTTGAGGTAAAAAGGCTGAAATTTCCCTTATTTGGGGGAAAAAAGGCAGAAATTTCTCTTATTTTGGGGCATAATTGCAGAAATTTCACTTATTTCAGAAAAAAAGGAAAAATTTTCTTATTTGGGGGCAAAAAGGCAGAAATTTCTTTTATTTTGGTGCAAAATTACAGAAATTTTCTTTATTTTGGGGCAAAAAAGACAGAAATTCCCTTTGTTTTGGGGGAAAAAAAGACAGAAATTCCACTTATTTAGAGGCAAAAAAGCAGAAATTCCCCTTATTTTGGAGCAAAAATGAAGAAATTTCCCTTTTTCATGGCAAAAAGGTGTGCATTCTTCTTATTTTCGGGCAAAAAGGCAGAAATTCCCTATATGTTGGGGCAAAAAGACAGAAATTCTCCTTATTTTGGGGCAAAACTCAGATATTCCACATATTTTGGGGCAAAATTCCATAAATTTCCCTTATTTTGGGGCAAAATTGCAGAAATATCACTTATTTTAAGGCAAAATTGGAGAAATTTCACTTATTTCAGAAGAAAAAAGCAGAAATTTTCTTGTTTTGGGGCAAAAAAGGAGAAATTTCTTTAATTTTTGTACAAAATTGCAGAAATTTTTCTTATTTTGGGGCAAGAAGGCAGAAATTTCCTATATTTTGGGGCAAAAATTCAGAAATTCCCCTTATTTTTAGGTAAAAAGGCTGAAATTCTCTTTATTTGGGAGCAAAAAGGCAGAAATTGCCCTGATTTTGTGGCAAAATTCCAGAAATTTCACTTATTTTAGGGTAATAAGTCAGAAATTTTTTATTTTGGGGCAAAAAGGCAGAAATTTCTTTTATTTTGGTACAAAATTACAGAAAATTTTCTTATTTTGGGGCAAAAAAGAAGAAATTTCCCTTATTTTGGGGCAAAATTGCAGAAATTTCACTTATTTTGATGTAAAAAGGCTGAAATTCCCCTTATTTTGGGGCAAAATGGCAGAAGTTTTCCTTATTTTGGGGCAAAATTGCAGAAATTTCACTTATTTCAAGGTAATAAGTCAGAAATTTTCCTTATTTTGGGGCAAAAAAACAGAAATTCCTTGTTTTGGGGGAAAAAGACAGAAATTCCACTTATTTAGAGGCAAAAAAGCAGAAATTCCCCATATTTTGGAGCAAAATTGCAGAAATTCCCCTAATTGTGGGGCAAAAAGGCAGAAATTCCCTATATGTTAGGGCAAAACGACAGAAATTCTCCTCATTTGGGGGCAAAATTCAGAAATTCCATTTATTTTGGGGCAAAATTCCCAAAATTCCCCTTATTTTGGGGCAAAATTGCAGAAATTTCACTTATTTCAGGGTACTAAGTCAGAAATTTTTCTTACTTTGGTTCAAAAAAGACAGAAATTCCCTTTGTTTTCAGGGAAAAATACAGAAATTCTACTTATTTAGAGGCAAAAATGCAGAAATTCCCCTTATTTTGAAGCAAAAATGAAGAAATTTCTATTTCTTATGGCAAAAAGGTATGCATTCTTCTTATTTTCGGGCAAAAAGGCAGAAATTCTTTGTATTTTGGAGCAAGATTGCAGAAATTCCCCTAATTGTGGGGCAAAAAGGCAGAAATCCCCTATATGTTGGGGCAAAAAGAAAGAAATTCTCCTTATTTTGGGGCAAAACTCAGAAATTCCACTTATTTTGGAGCAAAATTTCAGAAATTTCCCTTATTTTGGAGCAAAATTGCAGAAATTTCACTTATTTCAAAGAAAAAAAGCACAAATTTTCTTATTTTGGGGCAAAAAGGCAGAAATTTCATTTATTTTGGTACAAAATTGCAGAAATTTTTCTTAATTTGGGCAGAAATGCAGAAATTTCCCATATTTTTCGACAAAAATGCTGAAATTCCCCTTATTTTGAGGTAAAAAGGCTGAAATTCCCCTTATTTTTGGGCAAAAAGTTAGAAATTCCCCTTATTTTAAAAGAAAAAGACAGAAATTCCGTTTATTTTTGTGGAAAAGTCAGAAATTGCACTTATTTTGAGTCAAAAAGGCGGAAAATCCCCTTATTTTGGGGTAAAAAATGAAGAAATTAACCTTTTTTATGGCAAAAAGGTATACATTCTTTTTATTTTCGAGCAAAATTGCAGAAATTCCCCTAATTATGGGGAAAAAAGGCAGAAATTCCCCGTAATTTGGAGCAAAATTGCAGAAATTCCCCTAATTTTGGGGCAAAAACGCAGAACGTCCCTTTATTTTGGGGTAAAACTGCAGAAATTTCACTTATTTCGCGGCAAAATGGCAGAAATTCCCTTTATTTTCGGAGAAAAAGGCAGAAAATCCCCGTATTTTAGAGCAAAATTGCAGAAATTTACCTAATTTTGGGGTAAAACATGCAGTAATTTTCTTTATTTTGGGGCAAAAAGGCAGCAATTCCCCTTATTTTGGGGATAAAATCAAAAATATCCCTTATTTTGGGGCAAAATTTTAGAAATTTCTTTTATTTTGGTACAGAATTGCAGAAATTTTTCTTATTTTGTGGCAAAAAGGAAGAAATTTCCCATATTTTGGAACAAAAATGCAGAGATTCCCCTTATTTTGAGGTAAAAAGGCTGAAATTCCCCTTATTTCGGGGCAAAAAGGCAGAAATTTCCCTTATTTTGGGGCAAATTTGCAGAAATTTCACTTATTTCAGGGTAATAAGTCAGAAATTTTCCTTACTTTGGGGCCAAAAAGACAAAAATTCCCTTTGTTTTGGGGGAAAAAGACAGAAATTCCACTTATTTAGAGGCAAAAAAGAAGAAATTTCTTTTATTTTGGAGCAAAAATGAAGAAATTTCCCTTTTTTCTGGCAAAAAGTTATGCATTCTTCTTATTTTCGGGCAAAAAGGCAGAAATTCCCCGTATTTTGGAGCAAAATTGCAGAAATTCCCCTAATTGTGGGGCAAAAAGGCAGAAATTCCCTATATGTTGGGGCAAAAAGACAGAAATTCTCATTATTTTGGGGCAAAACTCAGAAATTCCACTTATTTTGGCGCAAAATTCCAGAAATTTCCCTTATTTTGAGGCAAAATTGCAGAAATTTCACTTATTTTGGGGCAAAATTGCAAAAATTTCACTTATGTCAGAAAAAAAGCAGAAATTTTCTTATTTTGGTGCAAAAAGGCAGAAATTTCTAATATTTTGGTACAAAATTGCAGAAATTTTTCTTATTTTAGGGCAAAAAGGCAGAAATCTCCCATATTTTGGGGCAAAAATGCAGAAATTCCTCTTATTTTTAGGTAAAAAGGCTGAAATTCCCCTTATTTGGGGGCAAAAAGGCAGAAATTTCCCTTATTTTGAGGCAAAATTGCAGAAATTTCACTTATTTCAGAGAACAAAAGCAGAAATTTTCTTATTTTGGGGCAAAAAGGCAGAAATTTCTTTTATTTTGGTACAAAATTGCAGAAATGTTTCTTATTTTGGGGCAAAAAGGCAGAAATATCCCATATTTTGGGGCAAAAAAGCAGAAATTTCCGTTATTTTTAGGTAAAAACGCTGAAATTCCCCTTATTTGGGGGCAAAAAGGCATAAATTTCCCTTATTTTGGGGCAAAATTGCAGAAATTTCACTTATTTCAGAATAATAAGTCAGAAATTTTCCTTATATTGGGGCAAAAAACAGAAATTCTCTTTGTTTTAAAGGAAAAAGACTGATATTCCATTTATTTAGAGGCTAAAAAGCAGAAATTCTTATTATTTTGGAGCAAAAATGAAGAAATTTTCCTTTTTTTGTGGAAAAAGGTATACATTCCTCTAATTTTCGGGCTAAAAAGCAGAAATTCCACATATTTTGGAGCAAAATTGCAGAAATTCCCCTAATTGTGTGGAAAAAAGGCAGAAATTCCCTATATGTTAGGGCAAAAAGACAGAAATTCTCCTTATTTTGGGGCAAAACTCAGAAATTCCACTTATTTTGGGGCAAAATTCCAGAAATTTCCCTTATTTTGGGGCAAAATTGCAGAAATTTCACTTATTTTGGGGCGAAATTGCAGAAATTTCACTTTTTTCATGGAAAAAAAGGCAGAAATTTTCCTTATTTTGGGGCAAAAAGGCAGAAATTCCTAATATTTTCTGGCAAAAATTCAGAAATTCCTCTTATTTTGAGGTAAAAAGGCTGAAATTCCCCTTATTTGGGGGCAAAAAGGCATAAATTTCCCTTATTTTGGGGCAAAATTGCAGAAATTTCACTTATTTCAGGGTAATAAGTCAGAAATTTTCCTTATTTTGGGGCAAAAAAGACAGAAATTCCCTTTGTTTTGGGATAAAAAGACAGAAATTCCACTTATTTAGAGGCAAAAAAGCAGAAATTCCACTTATTTTGGAGTAAAAATTAAGAGATTTCCCTTTTTTATGGCAAAAAGGTATGCATTCTTTTTATTTTCGGACAAAAAGGCAGAAATTCCCCGTATTTTGGAGCAAAATTGCAGAAATTTCACTTATTTCAGAATAAAAATGAGAAATTTTCTTATTTTGGGGCAAAAGGCAGAAATTCCCCTTATTTTATGGCAAAATTGCAGAAATTTCCTTTATTTGGGGACAAAAAACAGAAATTCCCTTTATTTTGGGGCAAAATTGCAGAAAATTTTTTTATTATGGGAAAAAATTGAAGATATTTCTTTTATTTTAAGGCAAAATTGCAGAAATTTCACTTATTTCAGAGAAAAAAACAAAAATCTTTCTTATTTTTGGCAAAATGCAGAAATTCCCATTATTTTGGGGCAAAAAGGCAGAAATTCACCTTATTTTGGGGTAAAATTGAAGACATGTCACATATTTCAGGGCATAAAGGCAGAAATTGCCCTTATTTGGGGGCAAAAAGGCAGAAATTCCCCTTATTTTGGGATAAAATTGCAGAAATTACCCTTGTTTGTGGGCAAAAAGGCAGAAAATCCCCTTAATTTCGGGCAAAAAGGCAGAAATTCCCTGTATTTTGGAGCAAAATTGCAGAAATTCTCCTAATATTGGGGCAAAAATGCAGAAATTCCCTTTATTTGGGGCAAATTGGCAGAAGTTCCCCTTATTTTCAGGAAAAGAGGCAGAAATTCCCATTATTTTGAAGCAAAATTGCAGAAACTCCCCTAATTTTGGGGCAAAAAGGCAGAAATTCCCTTTATTTTGGGGCAAAAATACAGAAATTCTCCTTATATCTGGGCAAAAATCAAAAATTTCCCTTATTTTGGAGCAAAATTTTAGAAATTTCTTTTATTTTGGTACAGAATTGGAGAAATTTTTCTTATTCTGTGGCAAAAAGGCAGAAATTTCTTTTATTTTGGTGCAAAATTGCAGAAATTTTTCTTATTTTGGGGCAAAAAGGCATAAATTTCCCATATTTTGGGGCAAAAATGTAGAAATTTTCTTTATTTTGAGGTAAAAAGGCTGAAATTTCCCTTATTTGGGGGCAAAAAGGCAGAAATTTCTCTTATTTTGGGGCAAAATTGCAGAAATTTCACTTATTTCAGAAAAAAAGGAAAAATTTTCTTATTCGGGGGCAAAAAGGCAGAAATTTCTTTTATTTTGGTGCAAAATTACAAAAATTTTCTTTATTTTGGGGCAAAAAAGACAGAAATTCCCTTTGTTTTGGGGGAAAAAGACAGAAATTCCACTTATTTAGAGGCAAAAAAGCAGAAATTCCCCTTATTTTGGAGCAAAAATGAAGAAATTTCCCTTTTTCATGGCAAAAAGGTATGCATTCTTCTTATTTTCGGGCAAAAAGGCAGAAATTCCCTATATGTTGGGGCAAAAAGACAGAAATTCTCCTTATTTTGGGGCAAAACTCAGATATTCCACATATTTTGGGGCAAAATTCCATAAATTTCCCTTATTTTGGGGCAAAATTGCAGAAATATCACTTATTTTAAGGCAAAATTGGAGAAATTTCACTTATTTCAGAAGAAAAAAGCAGAAATTTTCTTGTTTTGGGGCAAAAAAGGAGAAATTTCTTTTATTTTTGAACAAAATTGCAGAAATTTTTCTTATTTTGGGGCAAGAAGGCAGAAATTTCCTATATTTTGGGGCAAAAATTCAGAAATTCCCCTTATTTTTAGGTAAAAAGGCTGAAATTCTCTTTATTTGGGAGCAAAAAGGCAGAAATTGCCCTGATTTTGTGGCAAAATTCCATAAATTTCACTTATTTTAGGGTAATAAGTCAGAAATTTTTTATTTTGGGGCAAAAAGGCAGAAATTTCTTTTATTTTGGTACAAAATTACAGAAATTTTTCTTATTTTGGGGCAAAAAAGAAGAAATTTCCCTTATTTTGGGGCAAAATTGCAGAAATTTCACTTATTTTGATGTAAAAAGGCTGAAATTCCCCTTATTTTGGGGCAAAATGGCAGAAGTTTTCCTTATTTTGGGGCAAAATTGCAGAAATTTCACTTATTTCAAGGTAATAAGTCAGAAATTTTCCTTATTTTGGGGCAAAAAAACAGAAATTCCTTGTTTTGGGGGAAAAAGACAGAAATTCCACTTATTTAGAGGCAAAAAAGCAGAAATTCCCCATATTTTGGAGCAAAATTGCAGAAATTCCCCTAATTGTGGGGCAAAAAGGCAGAAATTCCCTATATGTTAGGGCAAAACGACAGAAATTCTCCTCATTTGGGGGCAAAATTCAGAAATTCCATTTATTTTGGGGCAAAATTCCCAAAATTCCCCTCATTTTGGGGCAAAATTGCAGAAATTTCAATTATTTTGGGGCAAAATTGCAGAAATTTCACTTTTTTCAGGGAAAAAAGGCCGAAATTTTCCGTTTTGGGGGGCAAAAAGGCAGAAATTTCCCATATTTTGAGGCAGAAATGCAGAAATTCCCCTTATTTTGAGGTAAAAAGTCTGAAATTCCCCTTATTTGGGGGCAAAAAGGCAGAAATTTCCCATATTTTGGGGCAAAATTGCAGAAATTTCACTTATTTCAGGGTACTAAGTCAGAAATTTTTCTTCCTTTGGGGCAAAAAAGACAGAAATTCCCTTTGTTTTCAGGGAAAAAGACAGAAATTCCACTTATTTAGAGGCAAAAATGCAGAAATTCCACTTATTTTGGAGCAAAAATGAAGAAATTTCCCTTTTTTATGGCAAAAAGGTATGCATTCTTCTTATTTTCGGGCAAAAAGTCAGAAATTCCCCCTATTTTAGAGCAAAATTGCAGAAATTCCCCTAATTGTGGGGAAAAAAACAGAAATCCCCTATATGTTGGGGAAAAGACAGAAATTCTCCATATTTTGGGGAAAAACTCAGAAATTCCACTTATTTTGGGGCAAAATTGCAGAAATTTCCCTTATTTTGGGGCAAAATTGCAGAAATTTCACTTATTATGGGCAAAATTGCAGAAATTTCACTTATTTCAGGGGAAAAAGACAGAAATTTCTTTTATTTTGGTACAAAATTGCAGAAATTTTTCTTATTTTGGGCAAAAAGGCAGAAATTTCCCATATTTTGAGGCAAAAATGCAGAAATTTCACTTATTTCAGGGTAATAAGTCAGAAATTTTCATTACTTTGGCGCAAAAAAGACAGAAATTCCCTTTGTTTTGGTGGAAAAAGACAGAAATTCCAATTCTTTAGAGGCAAAAATGCAGAAATTCTTCTTATTTTGGAGCAAAAATGAAGAAATTTCCCTTTTTTATGGCAAAAAGGTATGCATTCTTCTTATTTTCAGGCAAAAAGTCAGAAATTCCCCCTATTTTGGAGCAAAATTGCAGAAATTCCCCTTATTGTGGGGCAAAAAGGCAGAAATTCCCTATATGTTGGGGGGAAAAGACAGAAATTCTCCTTATTTTAGAGCAAAACTCAGAAATTTCATTTATTTTGGGGCAAAATTGCAGAAATTTCACTTATTTCAGAAAAAAAGCAGAAAATTTCTTATTTTGGGGCAAAAAGGCAGAAATTTCTTTTATTTTGGTACAAAATTGCAGAAAATTTTCTTATTTTGGGGCAAAAAGGCAGAAATTTCTCATATTTTGGGGCAAAAATGCAGAAAATCCCCTTATTTTGAGGTAAAAAGGCTAAAATTCCCGTTATTTGGTTGCAAAAAGGCAGAAATTTCCCTTATTTTGGGGCAAAATTGCAGAAATTTCACTTATATCAGGGTAATAAGTCAGAAATTTTCCTTATTTTGGGGCAAAAAAGACAGAAATTCCCTTTGTTTTGGGGGAAAAAGACAGAAATTCCACTTATTAAGAGGCAAAAATGCAGAAATTCCCCTTATTTTGGAGCAAAAATGAAGAAATTTCCCTTTTTTATGGCAAAAAGGTATGCATTCTTCTTGTTTTCGGGCAAAAAGGCAGAAATTCCCCGTTTTTTGGAGCAAAATTGCAGAAATTCTCCTAATTTTGGGGCAAAAAGGCAGAAATTCCCTATATGTTAGGGCAAAACGACAGAAATTCTCCTTATTTTGGGGCAAAATTCAGAAATTCCATTTCTTTTGGTACAAAATTCCCAAAGTTTCCCTTATTTTGGGGCAAAATTGCAGAAAGTTCATTTATTTAGGGGCAAAATTGCAGAAATTTCACTTTTTTCAGGGAAAAAAGGCCGAAATTTTCCATTTTTGGGGGCAAAAAGGCAGAAATTCTTAATATTTTGTGGCAAAAATGCAGAAATTTCCCTTATTTTGAGGTAAAAAGGCTGAAATTCCCCTTATTTGGGGGCAAAAATGCAGAAATTTCTCTTATACTGGGGCAAAATTGCAGAAATTTCACTTATTTCAGGGTAATAATTCAGAAATTTTCCTTATTTTGGGGCAAAAAATACAGAAATTCCATTTGTATGTGGGGAAAAAGACAGAAATTCCATTTATTTAGAGGCAAAAAAGCAGAAATTCCCCTTATTTTGGAGCAAAATTGCAGAAATTTCCCTTTTTATAGCAAAAAGGTATGCATTCTTCTTATTTTCAGGCAAAAAGGCAGAAATTCCCTGTATTTTGGAGTAAAATTGCAGAAATTCCCTTAATTGTAGGGCAAAAAGACAGAAATTCTCCTTATTTTGGGGCAAAACTCAGAAATTCCACTTATTTTAGAACAAAATTTCAGAAATTTCCCTTATTTTTGGCCAAAATTGCAGAAATTTCACTTATTTTGGGGCAAAATTGCAGAAATTTCACTTATTTCAGGGAAAAAAAGCAGAAATTTTCTTATTTTGGGGCAAAAAGGCAGAAATTTCCCATATTTTGAGGCAAAAATGCAGAAATTCCCCTTATTTTGAGGTAAAAAGGCTGAAATTCCCCTTATTTGGGGGCAAAAAGGCAGAAATTTCACATATTTTGGGGCAAAATTGCAGAAATTTCACTTATTTCAGGGTACTAAGTCAGAAATTTTTCTTACTTTGGGGCAAAAAAGACAGAAATTCCCTTTGTTTTCAGGGAAAAAAACAGAAATTCCACTTATTTAGAGGCAAAAATGCAGAAATTCCCCTTATTTTGGCGCAAAAATGAAGAAATTTCCCTTTTTTATGGCAAAAAGGTATGCATTCTTCTTATTTTCGGGCAAAAAGGCAGAAATTCCCCCTATTTTAGAGCAAAATTGCAGAAATTCCCCTAATTGTGGGGCAAAAAGGCTGAAATTCCCTATATGTTGGGGCAAAAAGACAGAAATTCTCCTTATTTTAAAGCAAAACTCAGAAATTTCACTTATTTTGGGGCAAAATTACAGAAATTTCACTTATTTCAGAAAAAAAGCAGAAATTTTCTTATTTTGGGGCAAAAAGGCAGAATTTTCTTTTATTTTGGTACAAAATTGCAGAAATTATTCTTATTTTGGGGCAAAAAAGCAGAAATTTCTCATATTTTGGGGCAAAATTGCAGAAAATTTCCTTATTTTGAAGTAAAAAGGCTAAAATTCCCCTTATTTGTTTGCAAAGAGGCAGAAATTTTCCTTATTTGGAAGAAAAATTGCAGAAATTTCACTTATTTCAGGGTAATAAGTCAGAAATTTTCTTTATTTTGGGGCAAAAAAAGACAGAAATTCTCT
The DNA here is from genome assembly GCF_963924665.1 of Micromys minutus. Taxonomy (NCBI): domain Eukaryota; kingdom Metazoa; phylum Chordata; class Mammalia; order Rodentia; family Muridae; genus Micromys; species Micromys minutus. The sequence goes on from NW_027667773.1 coordinate 42,956, forward strand.
TTGTTTTGGGGGTAAAAGACAGAAATTCCACTTATTTAGAGGCAAAAAAGCAGAAATTCCCATTATTTTGGAGCAAAAATGAAGAAATTTCTCTTTTTTATGGCAAAAAGGTATGCATTCTTCTTATTTTCGGGGAAAAAGGCAGAAATTCCCCCTATTTTAGAGCAAAATTGCAGAAATTCCCCTAATTGTGGGGCAAAAAAACAGAAATTCCCTATATGTTGGGGCAAAAAGATAGAAATTCTCCATATTTTGGGGCAAAACTCAGAAATTCCACTTATTTTGGGGCAAAATTCCAAAAATTTCCCTTATTTTGGGGCAAAATTGCAGAAATTTCACTTATTTAGGGGCAAAATTGCAGAAATTTCACTTATTTCAGGGGAAAAAGACAGAAATTTCTTTTATTTTGGTACAAAATTGCAGAAATTTTTCTTATTTTGGGCAAAAAGGCAGAAATTTCCCATATTTTGAGGCAAAAATGCAGAAATTTCACTTATTTCAGGCTAATAAGTCAGAAATTTTCCTTACTTTGGGGCAAAAAAGACAGAAATTCCCTTTGTTTTGGTGGAAAAAGACAGAAATTCCACTTATTTAGAGGCAAAAATGCAGAAATTCCCCTTATTTTGGAGCAAAAATGAAGAAATTTCCCTTTTTTATGGCAAAAAGGTATGCATTCTTCTTATTTTCGGGCAAAAAGGCAGAAATTCCCCATATTTTAGAGCAAAATTGCAGAAATTCCCCTTATTGTGGGGCAAAAAGGCAGAAATTCCCTATATGTTGGGGGAAAAGACAGAAATTCTCCTTATTTTAGAGCAAAACTCAGAAATTTCATTTATTTTGGTGCATAATTGCAGAAATTTCACTTATTTCAGGAAAAAAAGCAGAAATTTTCTTATTTTGGGGCAAAAAGGCAGAAATTTCTTTTATTTTGGTACAAAATTGCAGAAAATTTTCTTATTTTGGGGCAAAACGCAGAAATTTCTCATATTTTGGGGCAAAAATGCAGAAAATCCCCTTATTTTGAGGTATAAAGGCTAAAATTCCCCTTATTTGGTTGCAAAAAGGCAGAAATTTCCCTTATTTTGGGGCAAAATTGCAGAAATTTCACTTATATCAGGGTAATAAGTCAGAAATTTTCCTTATTTTGGGGCAAAAAAGACAGAAATTCCCTTTGTTTTGGGGGAAAAATACAGAAATTCCACTTATTAAGAGGCAAAAATGCACAAATTCCCCTTATTTTGGAGCAAAAATGGAGAAATTTCCCTTTTTTATAACAAAAAGGTATGCATTCTTCTTGTTTTCGGGCAAAAAGGCAGAAATTCCCCGTTTTTTGGAGCAAAATTGCAGAAATTCCCCTAATTTTGGGGCAAAAAGGCAGAAATTCCCTATATGTTAGGGCAAAACGACAGAAATTCTCCTTATTTAGGGGCAAAATTCAGAAATTCCATTTCTTTTGGTGCAAAATTCCCAAAATTTCCCTTATTTTGGGGCAAAATTGCAGAAATTTCAATTATTTTGGGGCAAAATTGCAGAAATTTCACTTTTTTCAGGGAAAAAGGCCGAAATTTTCCATTTTTGGGGGCAAAAAGGCAGAAATTCCTAATATTTTGTGGCAAAAATGCAGAAATTTCCCTTATTTTGAGGTAAAAAGGCTGAAATTCCCCTTATTTGGGGGCAAAAATGTAGAAATTTCTCTTATACTGGGGCAAAATTGCAGAAATTTCACTTATTTCAGGGTAATAATTCAGAAATTTTCCTTATTTTGGGGCAAAAAATACAGAAATTCCATTTGTATGGGGGGAAAAAGACAGAAATTCCATTTTTTTAGAGGCAAAAAAGCAGAAATTCCCCTTATTTTGGAGCAAAATTGCAGAAATTTCCCTTTTTATAGCAAAAAGGTATGCATTCTTCTTATTTTCAGGCAAAAAGGCAGAAATTTCCCGTATTTTGAAGTAAAATTGCAGAAATTCCCTTATTGTAGGGCAAAAAGACAGAAATTCTCCTTATTTTGGGGCAAAACGCAGAAATTCCACTTATTTTGAAACAAAATTTCAGAAATTTCCCTTATTTTTGGCCAAAATTGCAGAAATTTCACTTATTTCGGAGCAAAATTGCAGAAATTTTACTTATTTCAGGGAAAAAAAGCAGAAATTTTCTTATTTTGGGGCAAAAAGGCAGAAATTTCCCATATTTTGAGGCAAAAATGCAGAAATTCCCCTTATTTTGAGTTAAAAAGGCTGAAATTCTCCTTATTTGGGGGCAAAAAGGCAGAAATTTCACATATTTTGGGGCAAAATTGCAGAAATTTCACTTATTTCAGGGTACTAAGTCAGAAATTTTTCTTACTTTGGGGCAAAAAAGACAGAAATTCCCTTTGTTTTCAGGGAAAAAGACAGAAATTCCACTTATTTAAAGGCAAAAATGCAGAAATTCCCCTTATTTTGGAGCAAAAATGAAGAAATTTCCCTTTTTTATGGCAAAAAGGTATGCATTCTTCTTATTTTCGGGCAAAAAGGCAGAAATTCCCCCTATTTTAGAGCAAAATTGCAGAAATTCCCCTAATTGTGGGGCAAAAAGTCAGAAATTCCCTATATGTTGGGGCAAAAAGACAGAAATTCTCCTTATTTTAAAGCAAAACTCAGAAATTTCACTTATTTTGGGGCAAAATTACAGAAATTTCACTTATTTCAAAAAAAAGCAGAAATTTTCTTATTTTGGGGCAAAAAGGCAAAAATTTATTTTGGTACAAAATTGCAGAAATTATTCTTATTTTGAAGCAAAAAAGCAGAAATTTCTCATATTTTGGGGCAAAATTGCAGAAAATTTCCTTATTTTGAGGTAAATAGGCTAAAATTCCCCTTATTTGGTTGCAAAAAGGCAGAAATTTTCCTTATTTTGGGGAAAAATTGCAGAAATTTCACTTATTTCAGGGTAATAAGTCAGAAGTTTTTCTTACTTTGGGGCAAAAAAGACAGAAATTCCCTTTGTTTTCAGGGAAAAAGACAGAAATTCCACTTATTTAGAGGCAAAAATGCAGAAATTCCCCTTATTTTGGAGCAAAAATGAAGAAATTTCCCTTTTTTATGGCAAAAATGTATGCATTCTTCTTATTTTCGGGCAAAAAGGCAGAAATTCCCTTTGTTTTGGGGGAAAAAGACAGAAATTCCACTTATTTAGAGGCAAAAAAGCAGAAATTCCCCATATTTTGGAGCAAAATTGCAGAAATTCCCCTAATTGTGGGGCAAAAAGGCAGAAATTCCCTATATGTTAGGGCAATACGACAGAAATTCTCCTCATTTGGGGGCAAAATTCAGAAATTCCCTTTATTTTGGGGCAAAATTCCCAAAATTCCCCTTATTTTGGGGCAAAATTGCAGAAATTTCAATTATTTTGGGGCAAAATTGCAGAAATTTCACTTTTTTCAGGGAAAAAAGGCCGAAATTTTCCGTTTTTAGGGGCAAAAAGTCAGAAATTTCTAATATTTTGAGGCAAAAATGCAGAAATTCCTCTTATTTTGAGGTAAAAAGGCTGAAATTCCCCTTATTTGGGGGCAAAAATGCAGAAATTTCTCTTATACTGGGGCAAAATTGCAGAAATTTCACTTATTTCAGGGTAATAATTCAGAAATTTTCCTTATTTTGGGGCAAAAAATACAGAAATTCCATTTGTATGGGTGGAAAAAGACAGAAATTCCATTTATTTAGAGGCAAAAAAGCAGAAATTCCCCTTATTTTGAGGTAAAAAGGCTGAAATTCCCCTTATTTTGAGGTAAAAAGGCTGAAATTCCCCTTATTTGGGGGCAAAAAGGCAGAAATTTCCCATATTTTGGGGCAAAATTGCAGAAATTTCACTTATTTCAGGGTACTAAGTCAGAAATTTTTCTTACTTTGTGGCAAAAAAGACAGAAATTCCCTTTGTTTTCAGGGAAAAAGACAGAAATTCCACTTATTTAGAGGCAAAAATGCAGAAATTCCCCTTATTTTGGAGCAAAAATGAAGAAATTTCCCTTTTTTATGGCAAAAATGTATGCATTCTTCTTATTTTCGGGCAAAAAGGCAGAAATTCCCTTTGTTTTGGGGGAAAAAGACAGAAATTCCACTTATTTAGAGGCAAAAAAGCAGAAATTCCCCATATTTTGGAGCAAAATTGCAGAAATTCCCCTAATTGTGGGGCAAAAAGGCAGAAATTCCCTATATGTTAGGGCAAAACGACAGAAATTCTCCTCATTTGGGGGCAAAATTCAGAAATTCCCTTTATTTTGGGGCAAAATTCCCAAAATTCCCCTTATTTTGGGGCAAAATTGCAGAAATTTCAATTATTTTGGGGCAAAATTGCAGAAATTTCACTTTTTTCAGGGAAAAAAGGCCGAAATTTTCCGTTTTTAGGGGCAAAAAGTCAGAAATTTCTAATATTTTGAGGCAAAAATGCAGAAATTCCTCTTATTTTGAGGTAAAAAGGCTGAAATTCCCCTTATTTGGGGGCAAAAATGCAGAAATTTCTCTTATACTGGGGCAAAATTGCAGAAATTTCACTTATTTCAGGGTAATAATTCAGAAATTTTCCTTATTTTGGGGCAAAAAATACAGAAATTCCATTTGTATGGGTGGAAAAAGACAGAAATTCCATTTATTTAGAGGCAAAAAAGCAGAAATTCCCCTTATTTTGAGGTAAAAAGGCTGAAATTCCCCTTATTTTGAGGTAAAAAGGCTGAAATTCCCCTTATTTGGGGGCAAAAAGGCAGAAATTTCCCATATTTTGGGGCAAAATTGCAGAAATTTCACTTATTTCAGGGTACTAAGTCAGAAATTTTTCTTACTTTGTGGCAAAAAAGACAGAAATTCCCTTTGTTTTCAGGGAAAAAGACAGAAATTCCACTTATTTAGAGGCAAAAATGCAGAAATTCCCCTTATTTTGGAGCAAAAATGAAGAAATTTCCCTTTTTTATGGCAAAAAGGTATGCATTCTTCTTATTTTCAGGCAAAAAGGCAGAAATTCCCCTTATTTAAGAGCAAAATTGCAGAAATTCCCTATATGTTGGGGCAAAAAGACAGAAATTCTCCTTATTTTGGGGCAAAACTCAGAAATTCCACTTATTTTGGAACAAAATTTCAGAAATTTCCCTTATTTTAGGCCAAAATTGCAGAAATTTCACTTATTTTGGGGCAAAATTGCAGAAATTTCACTTATTTCAGGGAAAAAAAGCAGAAATTTTCTTATTTTGGGGCAAAACGCAGAAATTTCCCATATTTTGAGGCAAAAATGCAGAAATTCCCCTTATTTTGAGGTAAAAAGGCTGAAATTCCCCTTATTTGGGGGCAAAAAGGCAGAAATTTCCCATATTTTGGGGCAAAATTGCAGAAATTTCACTTATTTCAGGGTACTAAGTCAGAAATTTTTCTTACTTTGGGGCAAAAAAGACAGAAATTCCCTTTGTTTTCAGGGAAAAAGACAGAAATTCCACTTATTTAGAGGCAAAAATGCAGAAATTCCCCTTATTTTGGAGCAAAAATGAAGAAATTTCCCTTTTTTATGGCAAAAATGTATGCATTCTTCTTATTTTCGGGCAAAAAGGCAGAAATTCCCCCTATTTTAGAGCAAAATTGCAGAAATTCCCCTAATTGTGGGGCAAAAAGGCAGAAATTCCCTGTATGTTGGGGCAAAATACAGAAATTCTCCTTATTTTGGTGAAAAACTCAGAAATTCCACTTATTTTGGGGCAAAATTGCAGAAATTTCCCTTATTTAGGGGCAAAATTGCAGAAATTTCACTTATTTTGGGGCAAAATTGCAGAAATTTCACTTTGTTCAGGGTAATAAGTCAGAAATTTTCCTTATTTTGGGGCAAAAAAGACAGAAATTCCCTATGTTCTGGGGGAAAAAGACAGTAATTCCACTTTTTTAGAGGCAAAAAAGCAGAAATTCCTTTTATTTTGGAGTAAAAATGAAGAAATTTCTTTTTTTTGTGGCAAAAGGTATACATTCCCTTTATTTTCGGGCAAAAAGGCAGAAATTCCCCGTATTTTGGAGCAAACTTGCAGATATTCCCCTAATTGTGGGGCAAAAAGGCAGAAATTCCCTATATGTTGGGGCAAAAAGACAGAAATTCTCCTTATTTTGGGGCAAAACACAGAAATTCCACTTATTTTGGGGCAAAATTCCAGAAATTTCCCTTATTTGGGGGCAAAATTGCAGAAATTTCACTTATTTTCAGGCAAAATTACATAAATTTCACTTATTTCAGAAAAAAAGCAGAATTTTCTTATTTTGGTGCAAAAAGGCAGAAATTTCTTTTATTTTGTTACAAAATTGCAGAAATTTTTCTTATTTTGGGGCAAAAAGGCAGAAATCTCCCATATTTTGGGGTAAAAATGCAGAAATTCCTCTTATTTTGAGGTAAAAAGGCTGAAATTCCCCTTATTTGGGGGCAAAAGGGCAGAAATTTCCCTTATTTTGAGGCAAAATTGCAGAAATTTCACTTATTTCAGAGAAAAAAAGCAAAAACTTTTCTTATTTTAGGGCAAATTGCAGAAATTCCCATTATTTTGAGGCAAAAGGCAGAAATTCACCTTATTTTGTGGTTAAATTGCAGACATTTCACATATTTCAGGGCAAAAAGGTAGAAATTCCCCTTATTTGGGGGCAAAAAGGCAGAAATTCCCCTTATTTTGGGATAAAATTGCAGAAATGTCCCTTGTTTGGGGGCAAAAAGGCAGAAAATCCCCTTAATTTTTGGCAAAAAAGCAGAAATTTCCCGTATTTTGGAGCAAAATTGCAGAAATTCCCCTAATATTGGGGCAAAAATGCAGAAATTCCTATTATTTCGGGCAAATCGGCAGAAGTTCCCCTTATTTTCGGAAAAAGAGGCAGAAATTCCCTGTATTTTGAAGCAAAATTGCAGAAACTCCCCTAATTTTGGGGCAAAAATGCAGAAATTCCTATTATTTCGGGCAAATCGGCAGAAGTTCCCCTTATTTTCGGAAAAAGAGGCAGAAATTCCCTGTATTTTGAAGCAAAATTGCAGAAACTCCCCTAATTTTGAGGCAAAAAGGCATAAATTTCTCATATTTTGGGGCAAAAATGCAGAAATTTTTCTCTTTTTGAGATAAAAAGGCTGAAATTCCCCTTATTTGGGGGCAAAAAAGAAGAATTTCTCTTATTTTGGGGCAAAATTGCAGAAATTTCACTTATTTCAGAGTAATAAGTCAGAAATTTTCGTTATTTTGGGGCAAAAAAAACAGAAATTCCCTTTGTTTTGGGGGGAAAAGACAGAAATTCCACTTTTTTAGAGGCAAAAAAGCAGAAATAACTTTTATTTTGGAGTAAAAATGTAGAAATTTCTTTTTTTTATGGCAAAAAGGTATGCATTCTTCTTATTTTCGGGCAAAAAGGCAGAAATTCCCCGTATTTTCGAGCAAAATTGCAAAAATTCCCCTAATTTTAGGTCAAAAAGGCAGAAATTCCCTATATGTTGGGGCAAAAAGACAGAAATTCTCCTTATTTTGGGGCAAAACTCAGAAATTCCACTTATTTTGGGGCAAAATTCTAGAAATTTTTCTTATTTTAAAGCAAAATTGCAGAAATTTCACTTATTTTGGGGTAAAATTGCAGAAATTTCACTTATTTCAGGGGAAAAAAGGCAGAAATTTTTCTTATTTTGGGGCAAAAAGGAAAAATTTCCTAATATTTTGTGGCAAAAATGCCGAAATTCCCCTTATTTTGAGGTAAAAAAGCTGAAATTTCCCTTAGTTGGGGGCAAAAAGGCAGAAATTTCCCTTATTTTGGGGCAAAATTGCAGAAATTTCACTTATTTCAGGGTAATAAGTCAGAAATTATCCTTATTTTGGGGCCAAAAGGACAGAAATTCCCTTTGTTTTGGGGGAAAAAGACAGAAATTCCACTTATTTAGAGGCAAAAAAGCAGAAATTCCCCTTATTTTGGAGCAAAAATGAAGAAATTTCCCTTTTTTATGGCAAAAAGGTATGCATTCTTCTTATTTTCGGGCAAAAAGGCAGAAATTCCCCGTATTTTGAAGCAAAATTGCAGAAATTCCCCTAATTGTGGGGCAAAAAAACAGAAATTCCCTATATGTTGGGGCAAAAAGACAGAAATTCTCCTTATTTTGGGGTAAAACTCAGAAATTCCACTTATTTTGGGGGCAAAATTCCAGAAATTTCCCTTATTTTGGGGCAAAATTGCAGAAATTTTACTTATTTTGGGGCAAAATTGCAGAAATTTCACTTATTTCAGAAAAATAAGCAGAATTTATATATTTTGGTGCAAAAAGGCAGAAATTTCTTTTATTTTGTTACAAATTGCAGAAATTTTTCTTATTTTGGGGCAAAAAGGCAGAAATCTTCATATTTTGGGGCAAAAATGCAGAAATTCCTCTTATTTTGAGGTAAAAAGGCTGAAATTTCCCTTATTTGGGGGCAAAAAGGAAGAAATTTCCCTTATTTTGAGGCAAAATTGCAGAAATTTCACTTATTTCAGGATAATAAGTCAGAAATTTTCGTTATTTTGGGGCAAAAGAGACAGAAATTTCCTTTGTTTTGGGGGAAAAAAACAGAAATTCCACTTTTTTAGAGGCAAAAAAAGCAGAAATTCCTTTTATTTTGGAGTAAAAATGAAGAAATTTCCCTTTTTTGTGGCAAAAGGTATACATTCCACTTATTTTTGGGCTAAAAAGCAGGAATTACCCGTATTTTGGAGCAAAATTGCAGAAATTCCCCTAATTGTGGAACAAGAAGGGAGAAATTCCCTATATGTTGGGGCAAAAAAAAACAAATTCTCCTTATTTTGGGTCAAAACTCAGAAATTCTACTGATATTGGGGCAAAATTCCAGAAATTTCCCTTATTTTGGGGCAAAATTGCAGAAATTTCACTTATTTTTGGGCAAAATTGAAGAAATTTCACTTATTTTAGAAAAAAAAGCAGAAATTTTCTTATTTTGGTGCAAAAAGGTGGAAATTTCTTTTATTTTGGTACAAAATTGCAGAAATTTTTCTTATTTTGGGGCAAAAAGGCAGAAATCTCCCATATTTTGGGGCAAAAATGCAGAAATTTCTCTTATTTTGAGGTAAAAAGGCTGAAATTTCCCTTATTTGGTTGCAAAAAGGCAGAAATTTCCCTTATTTTGAGGCAAAATTGCAGAAATTTCACTTATTTCAGGGTAATAAGTCAGAAATTTTCCTTATTTTGGGGCAAAAAAGACAGAAATTCCCTTTGTTTTGGGGGAAAAAAGAGAAATTCCACTTATTTAGAGGCAAAAAAGCAGAAATTCCCCTTATTTTGTAGCAAAACTGAAGAAATTTCTATTTTTTATGGCAAAAAGGTATGCATTCTTCTTATTTTCGGGCAAAAAGGCAGAAATTCCCCGTATTTTGGAGCAAAATTGCAGAAATTTCCCTAATTGTGGGGCAAGAAGGGGGAAATTCCCTATATGTTGGGGCAAAAAGACAGAAATTCTCCTTATTTTGGGGCAAAACTCAGAAATTCCACTTATTTTGGTGCAAAATTCCAGAAATTTTCCTTATTTTAGGGCAAAATTGCAGAAATTTCATTTATTTTGGGGCAAAATTGCAGAAATTTAACTTATTTCAGAAAAAAATTCAGAAATTTTTCTATTTTGTTGCAAAAAGGCAGAAATTTCTTTTATTTTGGTACAAAATTGCAGAAATTTTTCTTATTTTGGGGCAAAAAGGCAGAAATCCCCCATATTTTGAGGCAAAAATGCAGAAATTCCTCTTATTTTGAGGTAATAAGGCTGAAATTTCCCTTATTTGGGGGCAAAAAGGCAGAAATTTCCCTTATTTTGGGGCAAAATTGCAGAAATTTCACTTATTTCAGGGTAATAAGTCAGAAATTTTCCTTATTTTGGGGCCAAAAAGACAGAAATTCCCTTTGTTTTGGGGGAAAAAGACAGAAATTCCACTTATTTAGAGGCAAAAAAGCAGAAATTCCTCTTATTTTGGAGCAAAATTGCAGAAATTCCCCTAATTGTGGGGCAAAAAGGCAGAAATTCCCTATATGTTGGGGCAAAAAGAAACAAATTCTCTTTATTTTGGGTCAAAACTCAGAAATTCCACTGATATTGGGGCAAAATTCCAGAAATTTCCCGTATTTTGGGGCAAAATTGCAGAAATTTCACTTATTTTGGGGCAAAATTGCAGAAATTTCACTTATTTCAGAAAAAAAAAGCAGGAATTTTCTTATTTTGGTGCAAAAAGGCGGAAATTTCTTTTATTTTTGTACAAAATTGCAGAAATTTTTCTTATTTTGGGGCAAAAAGTCAGAAATCTCCCATATTTTGGGGCAAAAATGCAGAAATTTCTCTTATTTTGAGGTAAAAAGGCTGAAATTCCCCTTATTTGGGGGCAAAAAGGCAGAAATTTCCCTTATTTTGGGGCAAAATTGCAGAAATTTCACTTATTTCAAGCTAATAAGTCAGAAATTTTTTTTATTTTGGGGCAAAAAAGACAGAAATTTCCCATGTTTTGGGGGATAAAAACAGAAATACCACTTATTTAGAGGCAAAAAACCGAAATTCCAATTATTTTGGAGCAAAACTGAAGAAATTTCTATTTTTTATGGCAAAAGGGTATGCATTCTTCTTATTTTCGGGCAAAAAGGCAGAAATTCCCCGTATTTTGGAGCAAAATTGCAGAAATTCCCCTAATTGTGGGGCAAAAAGGCAGAAATTCCCTATATGTTGGGGCAAAAAGACAGAAATTCTCCTTATTTTGGGGCAAAACTCAGAAATTCCACTTATTTTGGTGCAAAATTCCTGAAATTTCCCTTATTTTAGGGCAAAATTGCAGAAATTTCACTTATTTTGGGGCAAAATTGCAGAAATTTAACTTATTTCAGAAAAAAATTCAGAAATTTTTCTATTTTGGTGCAAAAAGGCAGAAATTTCTTTTATTTTGGTACAAAATTGCAGAAATTTTTCTTATTCTGGTGCAAAAAGTCAGAAATCTCCCATATTTAGGGGAAAAATGCAGAAATTCCTCTTATTTTGAGGTAAAAGGCTGAAATTCCCCTTATTTGGGGGCAAAAAGGCAGAAATTTCCCTTATTTTGAGGCAAAATTTCAGAAATTTCACTTATTTCAGGGTAATAAGTCAGAAATTTTCTCTATTTTGCGGCCAAAAAGACAGAAATTCCCTTTGTTTTGGCAGAAAAATACAGATATTTCACATTTTTAGAGGCAAAAAAGCAGAAATTCCTTTTATTTTGGAGTAAAAATGAAGAAATTTCCCTTTTTTGTGGCAAAAGGTATACATTCCACTTATTTTTGGGCTAAAAAGCAGAAATTACCCGTATTTTAGAGCAAAATTGCAGAAATTCCCCTAATTGTAAGGCAAAATGGCAGAAATTCCCTATATGTTAGGGCAAAAAGACAGAAATTCTCTTTATTTTTGGGGCAAAACTCAGAAATTCCATTTATTTTGGGGCAAAATTCCAGAAATTTCTCTTATTTTGGGGCAAAATTGCAGAAATTTCACTTATTTTGGGGCAAAATTGCAGAAATTTCACTTATTTCATGGTAAAAAGGCAGAAATTATCCTTATTTTGATGCAAAAATGCAGAAATTCCAAATATTTTGTGGCAAAAATGCAGAAATTCCCCTTATTTTAAGGTAAAAAGGCAGAAAATCCCCTTATTTGGGGGTAAAAAACAGAAATTTCCCTTATTTTGGGGCAAAATTGCAGAAAGTTCACTTATTTTGGGGCAAAATTGCAGAAATTTCACTTATTTCAGACAAAAATTCAGAAATTTTCCTATTTTGGTGCAAAAAGGCAGAAATTTCTATTTTGGTACAAAATTGCAGAAATTTTTTTTATTTTGGGGCAAAAGGGCAGAAATCTCCCATATTTTGGGGAAAAAATGCAGAAATTCTGCTTATTTTGAAGTAAAAAGCTAGAAATTTCCCTTATTTGGGGGCAAAATGCAGAAATTTCCATTATTTTGATGCAAAATTGCAGGAATTTCACTTATTTCAGTGTAATAAGTCAGAAATTTTCGTTATTTTGGGGCAAAAAAGACAGAAATTCCCTTTGTTTTGGGGGAAAAAAAACAGAAATTCCACTTTTTTAGCGGTAAAAAAGCAGAAATTCATTTTATTTTGGAGTAAAAATGAAGAAATTTCTTTTTTTTTTGTGGCAAAAGGTATACATTCCCCTTATTTTCAGGCTAAAAAGAAGAAATTCCCCGTATTTTGGAGCAAAATTGCAGAAATTCCCCTAATTGTGGGGCAAAAAGGCAGAAATTTCCTTTATGTTAGGGCAAAAAGACAGAAATTCTCCTTATTTTGGGGCAAAACTCAGAAATTCCACTTATTTTGGGGCAAAATTCCAGAAATTTCCGTTATTTTGGGGCAAAATTGCAGAAATTTCACTTATTTTGGGGCAAAATTGCAGAAATTTCACTTATTTCAAGGTAATAAGTCAGAAATTTTCCTTATTTTGGCGCCAAAAGGACAGAAATTCCCTTTGTTTTGGGGGAAAAAGACAGAAATTTCACTTATTTAGAGGCAAAAAAGCAGAAATTGCCCTTATTTTGGAGCAAACATGAAGAAATTTCCTTTTTTTATGGCAAAAAGGTATGCATTCTTCTTATTTTCGGGCAAAAAGGCAGAAATTCCCCGTACTTCGGAGAAAATTGCAGAAATTCCCTTAATTGTGGAACAAAAAGGCAGAAATTCCCTATATGTTGGGGCAAAAAGACAGAAATTCTGCTTATTTTGGGGCAAAACTCAGAAATTCCACTTATTTTGGTGCAAAATTCCAGAAATTTCCCTTATTTTAGGGCAAAATTGCAGAAATTTCACTTATTTTGGGGCAAAATTGCAGAAATTTCACTTATTTCAGAAAAAAAGCAGAATTTATTTATTTTGGTGCAAAAAGGCAGAAATTTCTTTTATTTTGGTACAAAATTGCATAATTTTTCTTATTTTGGGGCAAAAAGGCAGAAATCTCCCATATTTTGTGGCAAAAATGCAGAAATTTCTCTTATTTTGAGGTAAAAAGGCTGAAATTCCCCTTATTTGGGGGCAAAAAGGCAGAAATTTCCCTTATTTTGAGGCAAAATTGCAGAAATTTCACTTATTTCAGGGTAATAAGTCAGAAATTTTCCTTCTTTTGTTGCAAAAAACACAGAAATTCCCTTTGTTTTGGGGGAAAAAGACAGAAATTCCACTTTTTTAGAGGCAAAAAAGCAGAAATTCCTTTTATTTTGGAGTAAAAATGAAGAAATTTCCTTTTTTTGTGGCAAAATGTATACATTCCACTTATATTTGGGCTAAAAAGCAGAAATTACCCGTATTTTGGAGCAAAATTGCAGAAATTCCCCTAATTGTGGGGCAAAAGGCAGAAATTCCCTATATGTTGGGGAAAAAGACAGAAATTCTCCTTATTTTGGGGCAAAACTCAGAAATTCCACTTATTTTGCGACAAAATTCCAGAAATTTCCCTTATTTTGGGGCAAAATTGCAGAAATTTCACTTATTTTGGGGCAAAATTGCAGAAATTTCACTTATTTCATTGTAATAAGTCAGAAATTTTCGTTATTTTGGGGCAAAAAAGACAGAAATTCCCTTTGTTTTGGGGGATAAAGACAGAAATTCCACTTATTTAGAAGCAAAAAAGCAGAAATTCCCCTTATTTTGGAGCAAAACTGAAGAAATTTCCCTTTTTTATGGCAAAAAGGTATGCATTTTTCTTATTTTCGGGCAAAAAGGCAGAAATTCCCCGTATTTTCAAGCAAAATTGCAGAAATTCCCCTAATTGTGGGGCAAAAAGTGAGAAATTCTCTATATGTTGGGGCAAAAAGACAGAAATTCTCCTTATTTTGGGGCAAAACTCAGAAATTCCACTTATTTTGGGGCAAAATTCCAGAAATTTCCCTTATTTTGGGGCAAAATTGCAGAAATTTCACTTATTTTGGGGCAAAATTGCAGAAATTTAACTTATTTCTGAAAAAAATTCAGAAATTTTCCTATTTTGGTGCAAAAAGGCAGAAATTTCTTTTTTTTTAGTACAAAATTGCAGAAATTTTTCTTATTTTGAAGCAAAAAGGCAGAAATCCCCATATTTTGGGGCAAAAATGCAGAAATTCCTCTTATTTTGAGGTAAAAAGGCTGAAATTTCCCTTATTTGGGGGCAAAAGGGCAGTAATTTCTCTTATTTTGAGGCAAAATTGCAGAAATTTCACTTATTTCAGTGTAATAAGTCAGAAATTTTCGTTATTTTGGGGCAAAAAAGAGAGAAATTCCCTTTGTTTTGGGGGAAAAAGACAGAAATTCCACTTTTTTAGAGGCAAAAAAGCAGAAATTCCTTTTACTTTGGAGTAAAAATGAACAAATTTCCCTTTTTTGTGGCAAAAGGTATACATTCCACTTATTTTTGGGCTAAAAAGCAGAAATTACCCGTATTTTGGAGCAAGATTGCAGGAATTCCCCTAATTGTGGGGCAAAAAGGCAGAAATTTCCTTTATGTTAGGGCAAAAAGACAGAAATTCTCCTTATTTTGGGGCAAAACTCAGAAATTCCACTTATTTTGGGGCAAAATTCCAGAAATTTCCGTTATTTTGGGGCAAAATTGCAGAAATTTCACTTATTTTGGGGCAAAATTGCAGAAATTTCACTTATTTCAAGGTAATAAGTCAGAAATTTTCCTTATTTTGGCGCCAAAAGGACAGAAATTCCCTTTGTTTTGGGGGAAAAAGACAGAAATTTCACTTATTTAGAGGCAAAAATGCAGAAATTGCCCTTATTTTGGAGCAAACATGAAGAAATTTCCTTTTTTTATGGCAAAAAGGTACGCATTCTTCTTATTTTCGGGCAAAAAGGCAGAAATTCCCCGTACTTCGGAGAAAATTGCAGAAATTCCCTTAATTGTGGAACAAAAAGGCAGAAATTCCCTATATGTTGGGGCAAAAAGACAGAAATTCTGCTTATTTTGGGGCAAAACTCAGAAATTCCACTTATTTTGGTGCAAAATTCCAGAAATTTCCCTTATTTTAGGGCAAAATTGCAGAAATTTCACTTATTTTGGGGCAAAATTGCAGAAATTTAACTTATTTCAGAAAAAAATTCAGAAATTTTTCTATTTTGGTGCAAAAAGGCAGAAATTTCTTTTATTTTGGTACAAAATTGCAGAAATTTTTCTTATTCTGGTGCAAAAAGTCAGAAATCTCCCATATTTAGGGGAAAAATGCAGAAATTCCTCTTATTTTGAGGTAAAAGGCTGAAATTCCCCTTATTTGGGGGCAAAAAGGCAGAAATTTCCCTTATTTTGAGGCAAAATTTCAGAAATTTCACTTATTTCAGGGTAATAAGTCAGAAATTTTCTCTATTTTGCGGCCAAAAAGACAGAAATTCCCTTTGTTTTGGCAGAAAAATACAGATATTTCACATTTTTAGAGGCAAAAAAGCAGAAATTCCTTTTATTTTGGAGTAAAAATGAAGAAATTTCCCTTTTTTGTGGCAAAAGGTATACATTCCACTTATTTTTGGGCTAAAAAGCAGAAATTACCCGTATTTTAGAGCAAAATTGCAGAAATTCCCCTAATTGTAAGGCAAAATGGCAGAAATTCCCTATATGTTAGGGCAAAAAGACAGAAATTCTCTTTATTTTTGGGGCAAAACTCAGAAATTCCATTTATTTTGGGGCAAAATTCCAGAAATTTCTCTTATTTTGGGGCAAAATTGCAGAAATTTCACTTATTTTGGGGCAAAATTGCAGAAATTTCACTTATTTCATGGTAAAAAGGCAGAAATTATCCTTATTTTGATGCAAAAATGCAGAAATTCCAAATATTTTGTGGCAAAAATGCAGAAATTCCCCTTATTTTAAGGTAAAAAGGCAGAAAATCCCCTTATTTGGGGGTAAAAAACAGAAATTTCCCTTATTTTGGGGCAAAATTGCAGAAAGTTCACTTATTTTGGGGCAAAATTGCAGAAATTTCACTTATTTCAGACAAAAATTCAGAAATTTTCCTATTTTGGTGCAAAAAGGCAGAAATTTCTATTTTGGTACAAAATTGCAGAAATTTTTTTTATTTTGGGGCAAAAGGGCAGAAATCTCCCATATTTTGGGGAAAAAATGCAGAAATTCTACTTATTTTGAAGTAAAAAGCTAGAAATTTCCCTTATTTGGGGGCAAAATGCAGAAATTTCCATTATTTTGATGCAAAATTGCAGGAATTTCACTTATTTCAGTGTAATAAGTCAGAAATTTTCGTTATTTTGGGGCAAAAAAGACAGAAATTCCCTTTGTTTTGGGGGGAAAAAAACAGAAATTCCACTTTTTTAGCGGTAAAAAAGCAGAAATTCATTTTATTTTGGAGTAAAAATGAAGAAATTTCTTTTTTTTTTGTGGCAAAAGGTATACATTCCCCTTATTTTCAGGCTAAAAAGAAGAAATTCCCCGTATTTTGGAGCAAAATTGCAGAAATTCCCCTAATTGTGGGGCAAAAAGGCAGAAATTTCCTTTATGTTAGGGCAAAAAGACAGAAATTCTCCTTATTTTGGGGCAAAACTCAGAAATTCCACTTATTTTGGGGCAAAATTCCAGAAATTTCCGTTATTTTGGGGCAAAATTGCAGAAATTTCACTTATTTTGGGGCAAAATTGCAGAAATTTCACTTATTTCAAGGTAATAAGTCAGAAATTTTCCTTATTTTGGCGCCAAAAGGACAGAAATTCCCTTTGTTTTGGGGGAAAAAGACAGAAATTTCACTTATTTAGAGGCAAAAAAGCAGAAATTGCCCTTATTTTGGAGCAAACATGAAGAAATTTCCTTTTTTTATGGCAAAAGGGTATGCATTCTTCTTATTTTCGGGCAAAAAGGCAGAAATTCCCCGTACTTCGGAGAAAATTGCAGAAATTCCCTTAATTGTGGAACAAAAAGGCAGAAATTCCCTATATGTTGGGGCAAAAAGACAGAAATTCTGCTTATTTTGGGGCAAAACTCAGAAATTCCACTTATTTTGGTGCAAAATTCCAGAAATTTCCCTTATTTTAGGGCAAAATTGCAGAAATTTCACTTATTTTGGGGCAAAATTGCAGAAATTTCACTTATTTCAGAAAAAAAGCAGAATTTATTTATTTTGGTGCAAAAAGGCAGAAATTTCTTTTATTTTGGTACAAAATTGCATAATTTTTCTTATTTTGGGGCAAAAAGGCAGAAATCTCCCATATTTTGTGGCAAAAATGCAGAAATTTCTCTTATTTTGAGGTAAAAAGGCTGAAATTCCCCTTATTTGGGGGCAAAAAGGCAGAAATTTCCCTTATTTTGAGGCAAAATTGCAGAAATTTCACTTATTTCAGGGTAATAAGTCAGAAATTTTCCTTCTTTTGTTGCAAAAAACACAGAAATTCCCTTTGTTTTGGGGGAAAAAGACAGAAATTCCACTTTTTTAGAGGCAAAAAAGCAGAAATTCCTTTTATTTTGGAGTAAAAATGAAGAAATTTCCTTTTTTTGTGGCAAAATGTATACATTCCACTTATATTTGGGCTAAAAAGCAGAAATTACCCGTATTTTGGAGCAAAATTGCAGAAATTCCCCTAATTGTGGGGCAAAAGGCAGAAATTCCCTATATGTTGGGGAAAAAGACAGAAATTCTCCTTATTTTGGGGCAAAACTCAGAAATTCCACTTATTTTGCGACAAAATTCCAGAAATTTCCCTTATTTTGGGGCAAAATTGCAGAAATTTCACTTATTTTGGGGCAAAATTGCAGAAATTTCACTTATTTCATTGTAATAAGTCAGAAATTTTCGTTATTTTGGGGCAAAAAAGACAGAAATTCCCTTTGTTTTGGGGGATAAAGACAGAAATTCCACTTATTTAGAAGCAAAAAAGCAGAAATTCCTCTTATTTTGGAGCAAAACTGAAGAAATTTCCCTTTTTTATGGCAAAAAGGTATGCATTTTTCTTATTTTCGGGCAAAAAGGCAGAAATTCCCCGTATTTTCAAGCAAAATTGCAGAAATTCCCCTAATTGTGGGGCAAAAAGTGAGAAATTCTCTATATGTTGGGGCAAAAAGACAGAAATTCTCCTTATTTTGGGGCAAAACTCAGAAATTCCACTTATTTTGGGGCAAAATTCCAGAAATTTCCCTTATTTTGGGGCAAAATTGCAGAAATTTCACTTATTTTGGGGCAAAATTGCAGAAATTTAACTTATTTCTGAAAAAAATTCAGAAATTTTCCTATTTTGGTGCAAAAAGGCAGAAATTTCTTTTTTTTTTAGTACAAAATTGCAGAAATTTTTCTTATTTTGAAGCAAAAAGGCAGAAATCCCCATATTTTGGGGCAAAAATGCAGAAATTCCTCTTATTTTGAGGTAAAAAGGCTGAAATTTCCCTTATTTGGGGGCAAAAGGGCAGTAATTTCTCTTATTTTGAGGCAAAATTGCAGAAATTTCACTTATTTCAGTGTAATAAGTCAGAAATTTTCGTTATTTTGGGGCAAAAAAGAGAGAAATTCCCTTTGTTTTGGGGGAAAAAGACAGAAATTCCACTTTTTTAGAGGCAAAAAAGCAGAAATTCCTTTTACTTTGGAGTAAAAATGAACAAATTTCCCTTTTTTGTGGCAAAAGGTATACATTCCACTTATTTTTGGGCTAAAAAGCAGAAATTACCCGTATTTTGGAGCAAGATTGCAGGAATTCCCCTAATTGTGGGGCAAAAAGGCAGAAATTTCCTTTATGTTAGGGCAAAAAGACAGAAATTCTCCTTATTTTGGGGCAAAACTCAGAAATTCCACTTATTTTGGGGCAAAATTCCAGAAATTTCCGTTATTTTGGGGCAAAATTGCAGAAATTTCACTTATTTTGGGGCAAAATTGCAGAAATTTCACTTATTTCAAGGTAATAAGTCAGAAATTTTCCTTATTTTGGCGCCAAAAGGACAGAAATTCCCTTTGTTTTGGGGGAAAAAGACAGAAATTTCACTTATTTAGAGGCAAAAAAGCAGAAATTGCCCTTATTTTGGAGCAAACATGAAGAAATTTCCTTTTTTTATGGCAAAAAGGTATGCATTCTTCTTATTTTCGGGCAAAAAGGCAGAAATTCCCCGTACTTCGGAGAAAATTGCAGAAATTCCCTTAATTGTGGAACAAAAAGGCAGAAATTCCCTATATGTTGGGGCAAAAAGACAGAAATTCTGCTTATTTTGGGGCAAAACTCAGAAATTCCACTTATTTTGGTGCAAAATTCCAGAAATTTCCCTTATTTTAGGGCAAAATTGCAGAAATTTCACTTATTTTGGGGCAAAATTGCAGAAATTTCACTTATTTCAGAAAAAAAGCAGAATTTATTTATTTTGGTGCAAAAAGGCAGAAATTTCTTTTATTTTGGTACAAAATTGCATAATTTTTCTTATTTTGGGGCAAAAAGGCAGAAATCTCCCATATTTTGTGGCAAAAATGCAGAAATTTCTCTTATTTTGAGGTAAAAAGGCTGAAATTCCCCTTATTTGGGGGCAAAAAGGCAGAAATTTCCCTTATTTTGAGGCAAAATTGCAGAAATTTCACTTATTTCAGGGTAATAAGTCAGAAATTTTCCTTCTTTTGTTGCAAAAAACACAGAAATTCCCTTTGTTTTGGGGGAAAAAGACAGAAATTCCACTTTTTTAGAGGCAAAAAAGCAGAAATTCCTTTTATTTTGGAGTAAAAATGAAGAAATTTCCTTTTTTTGTGGCAAAATGTATACATTCCACTTATATTTGGGCTAAAAAGCAGAAATTACCCGTATTTTGGAGCAAAATTGCAGAAATTCCCCTAATTGTGGGGCAAAAGGCAGAAATTCCCTATATGTTGGGGAAAAAGACAGAAATTCTCCTTATTTTGGGGCAAAACTCAGAAATTCCACTTATTTTGCGACAAAATTCCAGAAATTTCCCTTATTTTGGGGCAAAATTGCAGAAATTTCACTTATTTTGGGGCAAAATTGCAGAAATTTCACTTATTTCATTGTAATAAGTCAGAAATTTTCGTTATTTTGGGGCAAAAAAGACAGAAATTCCCTTTGTTTTGGGGGATAAAGACAGAAATTCCACTTATTTAGAAGCAAAAAAGCAGAAATTCCCCTTATTTTGGAGCAAAACTGAAGAAATTTCCCTTTTTTATGGCAAAAAGGTATGCATTTTTCTTATTTTCGGGCAAAAAGGCAGAAATTCCCCGTATTTTCAAGCAAAATTGCAGAAATTCCCCTAATTGTGGGGCAAAAAGTGAGAAATTCTCTATATGTTGGGGCAAAAAGACAGAAATTCTCCTTATTTTGGGGCAAAACTCAGAAATTCCACTTATTTTGGGGCAAAATTCCAGAAATTTCCCTTATTTTGGGGCAAAATTGCAGAAATTTCACTTATTTTGGGGCAAAATTGCAGAAATTTAACTTATTTCTGAAAAAAATTCAGAAATTTTCCTATTTTGGTGCAAAAAGGCAGAAATTTCTTTTTTTTTAGTACAAAATTGCAGAAATTTTTCTTATTTTGAAGCAAAAAGGCAGAAATCCCCATATTTTGGGGCAAAAATGCAGAAATTCCTCTTATTTTGAGGTAAAAAGGCTGAAATTTCCCTTATTTGGGGGCAAAAGGGCAGTAATTTCTCTTATTTTGAGGCAAAATTGCAGAAATTTCACTTATTTCAGTGTAATAAGTCAGAAATTTTCGTTATTTTGGGGCAAAAAAGAGAGAAATTCCCTTTGTTTTGGGGGAAAAAGACAGAAATTCCACTTTTTTAGAGGCAAAAAAGCAGAAATTCCTTTTACTTTGGAGTAAAAATGAACAAATTTCCCTTTTTTGTGGCAAAAGGTATACATTCCACTTATTTTTGGGCTAAAAAGCAGAAATTACCCGTATTTTGGAGCAAGATTGCAGGAATTCCCCTAATTGTGGGGCAAAAAGGCAGAAATTTCCTTTATGTTAGGGCAAAAAGACAGAAATTCTCCTTATTTTGGGGCAAAACTCAGAAATTCCACTTATTTTGGGGCAAAATTCCAGAAATTTCCGTTATTTTGGGGCAAAATTGCAGAAATTTCACTTATTTTGGGGCAAAATTGCAGAAATTTCACTTATTTCAAGGTAATAAGTCAGAAATTTTCCTTATTTTGGCGCCAAAAGGACAGAAATTCCCTTTGTTTTGGGGGAAAAAGACAGAAATTTCACTTATTTAGAGGCAAAAAAGCAGAAATTGCCCTTATTTTGGAGCAAACATGAAGAAATTTCCTTTTTTTATGGCAAAAAGGTACGCATTCTTCTTATTTTCGGGCAAAAAGGCAGAAATTCCCCGTACTTCGGAGAAAATTGCAGAAATTCCCTTAATTGTGGAACAAAAAGGCAGAAATTCCCTATATGTTGGGGCAAAAAGACAGAAATTCTGCTTATTTTGGGGCAAAACTCAGAAATTCCACTTATTTTGGTGCAAAATTCCAGAAATTTCCCTTATTTTAGGGCAAAATTGCAGAAATTTCACTTATTTTGGGGCAAAATTGCAGAAATTTAACTTATTTCAGAAAAAAATTCAGAAATTTTTCTATTTTGGTGCAAAAAGGCAGAAATTTCTTTTATTTTGGTACAAAATTGCAGAAATTTTTCTTATTCTGGTGCAAAAAGTCAGAAATCTCCCATATTTAGGGGAAAAATGCAGAAATTCCTCTTATTTTGAGGTAAAAGGCTGAAATTCCCCTTATTTGGGGGCAAAAAGGCAGAAATTTCCCTTATTTTGAGGCAAAATTTCAGAAATTTCACTTATTTCAGGGTAATAAGTCAGAAATTTTCTCTATTTTGCGGCCAAAAAGACAGAAATTCCCTTTGTTTTGGCAGAAAAATACAGATATTTCACATTTTTAGAGGCAAAAAAGCAGAAATTCCTTTTATTTTGGAGTAAAAATGAAGAAATTTCCCTTTTTTGTGGCAAAAGGTATACATTCCACTTATTTTTGGGCTAAAAAGCAGAAATTACCCGTATTTTAGAGCAAAATTGCAGAAATTCCCCTAATTGTAAGGCAAAATGGCAGAAATTCCCTATATGTTAGGGCAAAAAGACAGAAATTCTCTTTATTTTTGGGGCAAAACTCAGAAATTCCATTTATTTTGGGGCAAAATTCCAGAAATTTCTCTTATTTTGGGGCAAAATTGCAGAAATTTCACTTATTTTGGGGCAAAATTGCAGAAATTTCACTTATTTCATGGTAAAAAGGCAGAAATTATCCTTATTTTGATGCAAAAATGCAGAAATTCCAAATATTTTGTGGCAAAAATGCAGAAATTCCCCTTATTTTAAGGTAAAAAGGCAGAAAATCCCCTTATTTGGGGGTAAAAAACAGAAATTTCCCTTATTTTGGGGCAAAATTGCAGAAAGTTCACTTATTTTGGGGCAAAATTGCAGAAATTTCACTTATTTCAGACAAAAATTCAGAAATTTTCCTATTTTGGTGCAAAAAGGCAGAAATTTCTATTTTGGTACAAAATTGCAGAAATTTTTTTTATTTTGGGGCAAAAGGGCAGAAATCTCCCATATTTTGGGGAAAAAATGCAGAAATTCTACTTATTTTGAAGTAAAAAGCTAGAAATTTCCCTTATTTGGGGGCAAAATGCAGAAATTTCCATTATTTTGATGCAAAATTGCAGGAATTTCACTTATTTCAGTGTAATAAGTCAGAAATTTTCGTTATTTTGGGGCAAAAAAGACAGAAATTCCCTTTGTTTTGGGGGGAAAAAAACAGAAATTCCACTTTTTTAGCGGTAAAAAAGCAGAAATTCATTTTATTTTGGAGTAAAAATGAAGAAATTTCTTTTTTTTTTGTGGCAAAAGGTATACATTCCCCTTATTTTCAGGCTAAAAAGAAGAAATTCCCCGTATTTTGGAGCAAAATTGCAGAAATTCCCCTAATTGTGGGGCAAAAAGGCAGAAATTTCCTTTATGTTAGGGCAAAAAGACAGAAATTCTCCTTATTTTGGGGCAAAACTCAGAAATTCCACTTATTTTGGGGCAAAATTCCAGAAATTTCCGTTATTTTGGGGCAAAATTGCAGAAATTTCACTTATTTTGGGGCAAAATTGCAGAAATTTCACTTATTTCAAGGTAATAAGTCAGAAATTTTCCTTATTTTGGCGCCAAAAGGACAGAAATTCCCTTTGTTTTGGGGGAAAAAGACAGAAATTTCACTTATTTAGAGGCAAAAAAGCAGAAATTGCCCTTATTTTGGAGCAAACATGAAGAAATTTCCTTTTTTTATGGCAAAAAGGTATGCATTCTTCTTATTTTCGGGCAAAAAGGCAGAAATTCCCCGTACTTCGGAGAAAATTGCAGAAATTCCCTTAATTGTGGAACAAAAAGGCAGAAATTCCCTATATGTTGGGGCAAAAAGACAGAAATTCTGCTTATTTTGGGGCAAAACTCAGAAATTCCACTTATTTTGGTGCAAAATTCCAGAAATTTCCCTTATTTTAGGGCAAAATTGCAGAAATTTCACTTATTTTGGGGCAAAATTGCAGAAATTTCACTTATTTCAGAAAAAAAGCAGAATTTATTTATTTTGGTGCAAAAAGGCAGAAATTTCTTTTATTTTGGTACAAAATTGCATAATTTTTCTTATTTTGGGGCAAAAAGGCAGAAATCTCCCATATTTTGTGGCAAAAATGCAGAAATTTCTCTTATTTTGAGGTAAAAAGGCTGAAATTCCCCTTATTTGGGGGCAAAAAGGCAGAAATTTCCCTTATTTTGAGGCAAAATTGCAGAAATTTCACTTATTTCAGGGTAATAAGTCAGAAATTTTCCTTCTTTTGTTGCAAAAAACACAGAAATTCCCTTTGTTTTGGGGGAAAAAGACAGAAATTCCACTTTTTTAGAGGCAAAAAAGCAGAAATTCCTTTTATTTTGGAGTAAAAATGAAGAAATTTCCTTTTTTTGTGGCAAAATGTATACATTCCACTTATATTTGGGCTAAAAAGCAGAAATTACCCGTATTTTGGAGCAAAATTGCAGAAATTCCCCTAATTGTGGGGCAAAAGGCAGAAATTCCCTATATGTTGGGGAAAAAGACAGAAATTCTCCTTATTTTGGGGCAAAACTCAGAAATTCCACTTATTTTGCGACAAAATTCCAGAAATTTCCCTTATTTTGGGGCAAAATTGCAGAAATTTCACTTATTTTGGGGCAAAATTGCAGAAATTTCACTTATTTCATTGTAATAAGTCAGAAATTTTCGTTATTTTGGGGCAAAAAAGACAGAAATTCCCTTTGTTTTGGGGGATAAAGACAGAAATTCCACTTATTTAGAAGCAAAAAAGCAGAAATTCCCCTTATTTTGGAGCAAAACTGAAGAAATTTCCCTTTTTTATGGCAAAAAGGTATGCATTTTTCTTATTTTCGGGCAAAAAGGCAGAAATTCCCCGTATTTTCAAGCAAAATTGCAGAAATTCCCCTAATTGTGGGGCAAAAAGTGAGAAATTCTCTATATGTTGGGGCAAAAAGACAGAAATTCTCCTTATTTTGGGGCAAAACTCAGAAATTCCACTTATTTTGGGGCAAAATTCCAGAAATTTCCCTTATTTTGGGGCAAAATTGCAGAAATTTCACTTATTTTGGGGCAAAATTGCAGAAATTTAACTTATTTCTGAAAAAAATTCAGAAATTTTCCTATTTTGGTGCAAAAAGGCAGAAATTTCTTTTTTTTTAGTACAAAATTGCAGAAATTTTTCTTATTTTGAAGCAAAAAGGCAGAAATCCCCATATTTTGGGGCAAAAATGCAGAAATTCCTCTTATTTTGAGGTAAAAAGGCTGAAATTTCCCTTATTTGGGGGCAAAAGGGCAGTAATTTCTCTTATTTTGAGGCAAAATTGCAGAAATTTCACTTATTTCAGTGTAATAAGTCAGAAATTTTCGTTATTTTGGGGCAAAAAAGAGAGAAATTCCCTTTGTTTTGGGGGAAAAAGACAGAAATTCCACTTTTTTAGAGGCAAAAAAGCAGAAATTCCTTTTACTTTGGAGTAAAAATGAACAAATTTCCCTTTTTTGTGGCAAAAGGTATACATTCCACTTATTTTTGGGCTAAAAAGCAGAAATTACCCGTATTTTGGAGCAAGATTGCAGGAATTCCCCTAATTGTGGGGCAAAAAGGCAGAAATTTCCTTTATGTTAGGGCAAAAAGACAGAAATTCTCCTTATTTTGGGGCAAAACTCAGAAATTCCACTTATTTTGGGGCAAAATTCCAGAAATTTCCGTTATTTTGGGGCAAAATTGCAGAAATTTCACTTATTTTGGGGCAAAATTGCAGAAATTTCACTTATTTCAAGGTAATAAGTCAGAAATTTTCCTTATTTTGGCGCCAAAAGGACAGAAATTCCCTTTGTTTTGGGGGAAAAAGACAGAAATTTCACTTATTTAGAGGCAAAAAAGCAGAAATTGCCCTTATTTTGGAGCAAACATGAAGAAATTTCCTTTTTTTATGGCAAAAAGGTATGCATTCTTCTTATTTTCGGGCAAAAAGGCAGAAATTCCCCGTACTTCGGAGAAAATTGCAGAAATTCCCTTAATTGTGGAACAAAAAGGCAGAAATTCCCTATATGTTGGGGCAAAAAGACAGAAATTCTGCTTATTTTGGGGCAAAACTCAGAAATTCCACTTATTTTGGTGCAAAATTCCAGAAATTTCCCTTATTTTAGGGCAAAATTGCAGAAATTTCACTTATTTTGGGGCAAAATTGCAGAAATTTCACTTATTTCAGAAAAAAAGCAGAATTTATTTATTTTGGTGCAAAAAGGCAGAAATTTCTTTTATTTTGGTACAAAATTGCATAATTTTTCTTATTTTGGGGCAAAAAGGCAGAAATCTCCCATATTTTGTGGCAAAAATGCAGAAATTTCTCTTATTTTGAGGTAAAAAGGCTGAAATTCCCCTTATTTGGGGGCAAAAAGGCAGAAATTTCCCTTATTTTGAGGCAAAATTGCAGAAATTTCACTTATTTCAGGGTAATAAGTCAGAAATTTTCCTTCTTTTGTTGCAAAAAACACAGAAATTCCCTTTGTTTTGGGGGAAAAAGACAGAAATTCCACTTTTTTAGAGGCAAAAAAGCAGAAATTCCTTTTATTTTGGAGTAAAAATGAAGAAATTTCCTTTTTTTGTGGCAAAATGTATACATTCCACTTATATTTGGGCTAAAAAGCAGAAATTACCCGTATTTTGGAGCAAAATTGCAGAAATTCCCCTAATTGTGGGGCAAAAGGCAGAAATTCCCTATATGTTGGGGAAAAAGACAGAAATTCTCCTTATTTTGGGACAAAACTCAGAAATTCCACTTATTTTGCGACAAAATTCCAGAAATTTCCCTTATTTTGGGGCAAAATTCCAGAAATTTCACTTATTTTGGGGCAAAATTGCAGAAATTTCACTTATTTCATTGTAATAAGTCAGAAATTTTCGTTATTTTGGGGCAAAAAAGACAGAAATTCCCTTTGTTTTGGGGGATAAAGACAGAAATTCCACTTATTTAGAAGCAAAAAAGCAGAAATTCCCCTTATTTTGGAGCAAAACTGAAGAAATTTCCCTTTTTTATGGCAAAAAGGTATGCATTTTTCTTATTTTCGGGCAAAAAGGCAGAAATTCCCCGTATTTTCAAGCAAAATTGCAGAAATTCCCCTAATTGTGGGGCAAAAAGTGAGAAATTCTCTATATGTTGGGGCAAAAAGACAGAAATTCTCCTTATTTTGGGGCAAAACTCAGAAATTCCACTTATTTTGGGGCAAAATTCCAGAAATTTCCCTTATTTTGGGGCAAAATTGCAGAAATTTCACTTATTTTGGGGCAAAATTGCAGAAATTTAACTTATTTCTGAAAAAAATTCAGAAATTTTCCTATTTTGGTGCAAAAAGGCAGAAATTTCTTTTTTTTTAGTACAAAATTGCAGAAATTTTTCTTATTTTGAAGCAAAAAGGCAGAAATCCCCATATTTTGGGGCAAAAATACAGAAATTCCTCTTATTTTGAGGTAAAAAGGCTGAAATTTCCCTTATTTGGGGGCAAAAGGGCAGTAATTTCTCTTATTTTGAGGCAAAATTGCAGAAATTTCACTTATTTCAGTGTAATAAGTCAGAAATTTTCGTTATTTTGGGGCAAAAAAGAGAGAAATTCCCTTTGTTTTGGGGGAAAAAGACAGAAATTCCACTTTTTTAGAGGCAAAAAAGCAGAAATTCCTTTTACTTTGGAGTAAAAATGAACAAATTTCCCTTTTTTGTGGCAAAAGGTATACATTCCACTTATTTTTGGGCTAAAAAGCAGAAATTACCCGTATTTTGGAGCAAGATTGCAGGAATTCCCCTAATTGTGGGGCAAAAAGGCAGAAATTCTCTATATGTTAAGGCAAAAAGACAGAAATTCTCCTTATTTTGGGGCAAAACTCAGAAATTCCACTTATTTTGGGGCAAAATTCCAGAAATTTCCCTTATTTTGGGGCAAAATTGCAGAAATTTCACTTATTTGGGGCAAAATTGCAGAAATTTCACTTATTTCATAGTAAAAAGGCAGAAATTATCCTTATTTTGGGGCAAAAATGCAGAAATTCCAAATATTTTGTAGCAAAAATGCAGAAATTCCCCTTATATTGAGGTAAAAAGGCAGAAATTCCCCTTATTTGGGGGCAAAAAACAGAAATTTCCCTTATTTGGGGCAAAATTGCAGAAAGTTCACTTATTTTGGGGCAAAATTGCAGAAATTTCACTTATTTCAGACAAAAATTCAGAAATTTTCCTATTTTGGTGCAAAAAGGCAGAAATTTCTATTTTGGTACAAAATTGCAGAAATTTTTTTTATTTTGGGGCAAAAGGGCAGAAATCTCCCATACTTTTGGGCAAAAATGCAGAAATTCTGCTTATTTTGAGGTAAAAAGGTAGAAATTTCCCTTATTTGGGGGCAAAATGCAGAAATTTCCATTATTTTGATGCAAAATTGCAGGAATTTCACTTATTTCAGTGTAATAAGTCAGAAATTTTCGTTATTTTGGGGCAAAAAAGACAGAAATTCCCTTTGTTTTGGGGGAAAAAAACAGAAATTCCACTTTTTTAGCGGTAAAAAAGCAGAAATTCATTTTATTTTGGAGTAAAAATGAAGAAATTTCTTTTTTTTTTTTGTGGCAAAAGGTATACATTCCCCTTATTTTCAGGCTAAAAAGAAGAAATTCCCCGTATTTTGGAGCAAAATTGCAGAAATTCCCCTAATTGTGGGGCAAAAAGGCAGAAATTTCCTTTATGTTAGGGCAAAAAGACAGAAATTCTCCTTATTTTGGGGCAAAACTCAGAAATTCCACATATTTTGGGGCAAAATTCCAGAAATTTCCGTTATTTTGGGGCAAAATTGCAGAAATTTCACTTATTTTGGGGCAAATTGCAGAAATTTCACTTATTTCAAGGTAATAAGTCAGAAATTTTCCTTATTTTGGCGCCAAAAGGACAGAAATTCCCTTTGTTTTGGGGGAAAAAGACAGAAATTTCACTTATTTAGAGGCAAAAAAGCAGAAATTCCCCTTATTTTGGAGCAAAAATGAAGAAATTTCCTATTTTTATGGCAAAAAGGTATGCATTCTTCTTATTTTCGGGCAAAAAGGCAGAAATTCCCCGTATTTTGGAGAAAATTGCAGAAATTCCCTTAATTGTGGAACAAAAAGGCAGAAATTCCCTATATGTTGGGGCAAAAAGACAGAAATTCTGCTTATTTTGGGGCAAAACTCAGAAATTCCACTTATTTTCGGGCAAAATTCCAGAAATTTCCCTTATTTTCGGGCAAAATTGCAGAAATTTCACTTATTTTGGGGCAAAATTGCAGACATTTCACTTATTTCAGAAAAAAAAGCAGAAATTTTCTTATTTTGGTGCAAAAAGGCAGAAATTTCTTTTATTTTGGTACAAAATTGCAGAAATTTTTCTTATTTTGGGGCAAAAAGGCAGAAATCTCCCATATTTTGGGGCAAAAATGCAGAAATTCCTCTTATTTTGAGGTAAAAAGGCTGAAATTCCCCTTATGTGGGGGCAAAAAGGCAGAAATTTCCCTTATTTTGGGGCAAAATTGCAGAAATTTCACTTATTTCAGGGTAATAAGTCAGAAATTTTCCTTATTTTGGGGCAATAAAGACAGAAATTTCTTTTGTTTTGAGGGATAAAGACAGAAATTCCACTTATTTAGAGGCAAAAAAGCTGAAATTCCCCTTATTTTGGAGCAAAACTGAAGAAATTTCCCTTTTTTATGGCAAAAAGGTATGCATTTTTCTTATTTTCGGGCAAAAAGGCAGAAATTCCCCGTATTTTCAAGCAAAATTGCAGAAATTCCCCTAATTGTGGGGCAAAAAGTGAGAAATTCTCTATATGTTGGGGCAAAAAGACAGAAATTCTCCTTATTTTGGGGCAAAACTCAGAAATTCCACTTATTTTGGGTAAAATTCCAGAAATTTCCCTTATTTTGGGGCAAAATTGCAGAAATTTCACTTATTTTGGGGCAAAATTGCAGAAATTTAACTTATTTCTGAAAAAAATTCAGAAATTTTCCTATTTTGGTGCAAAAAGGCAGAAATTTCTTTTTTTTTAGTACAAAATTGCAGAAATTTTTCTTATTTTGAAGCAAAAAGGCAGAAATCCCCATATTTTGGGGCAAAAATGCAGAAATTCCTCTTATTTTGAGGTAAAAAGGCTGAAATTTCCCTTATTTGGGGGCAAAAGGGCAGTAATTTCTCTTATTTTGAGGCAAAATTGCAGAAATTTCACTTATTTCAGTGTAATAAGTCAGAAATTTTTGTTATTTTGGGGCAAAAAAGAGAGAAATTCCCTTTGTTTTGGGGGAAAAAGACAGAAATTCCACTTTTTTAGAGGCAAAAAAGCAGAAATTCCTTTTACTTTGGAGTAAAAATGAACAAATTTCCCTTTTTTGTGGCAAAAGGTATACATTCCACTTATTTTTGGGCTAAAAAGCAGAAATTACCCGTATTTTGGAGCAAAATTGCAGAAATTTCCCTAATTGTGGGGCAAAAAGGCAGAAATTCCCTATATGTTGGGGCAAAAAGACAGAAATTCTCCTTATTTTGGGGCAAAACTCAGAAATTCCACTTATTTTGGGGGCAAAATTCCAGAAATTTCCCTTATTTTGGGGCAAAATGGCAGAAATTTCACTTATTTTGTGGCAAAATTGCAGAAATTTCACTTATTTCATGGTAAAAAGGCAGAAATTATCCTTATTTTGGGGGCAAAAATGCAGAAATTCTAAATATTTTGTGGCAAAAATGCAGAAATTCCCCTTATATTGAGGTAAAAAGGCAGAAATTTCCCTTATTTAGGGGCAAAAAACAGAAATTTCCCTTATTTTGGGGCAAAATTGCAGAAAGTTCACTTATTTTGGTGCAAAAAGGCAGAAATTTCTATTTTGGTACAAAATTGCAGAAATTTTTCTTATTTTGGGGCAAAAAGGCAGAAATCTCCCATATTTTGGGGCAAAAATGCAGAAATTCCGCTTATTTTTTAGGTAAAAAGGTAGAAATTTCCCTTATTTGGGGGCAAAAAGGCAGAAATTTCCCTTATTTTGAGGCAAAATTGCAGAAATTTCACTTATTTCAGGGTAATAAGTCAGAAATTTTCATTATTTTGGGGCAAAAGAGACAGAAATTCCCTTTGTTTTGGGGGAAAAAAAAAGAAATTCCACTTTTTTAGCGGCAAAAAAGCAGAAATTCATTTATTTTGGAGGAAAAATGAAGAAATTTCTTTTTTTTTGTGGCAAAAGGTATACATTCCCCTTATTTTCAGGATAAAAAGAAGAAACTTCCCGTATTTTGGAGCCAAATTGCAGAAATTCCCCTAATTGTGGGGCAAAAAGGCAGAAATTTCCTTTATGTTAGTGCAAAAATACAGAAATTCTCCTTATTTTGGGGCAAAACTCAGAAATTCCACTTATTTTGGGGCAAAATTCCAGAAATTTCCGTTATTTTGGGGCAAAATTGCAGAAATTTCACTTATTTTGGGGCAAAATTGCAGAAATTTCACTTATTTCAGGGTAATAAGTCAGAAATTTTCCTTATTTTGGGACCCAAAGGACAGAAATTCCCTTTGTTTGGGGGAAAAAGACAGAAATTTCACTTATTTAGAGGCAAAAAGCAGAAATTCCCCTTATTTTGGAGCAAAAATGAAGAAATTTCCCTTTTTTATGGCAAAAAAGTTTGCATTCTTCTTATTTTCGGGCAAAAAGGCAGAAATTCCCCGTATTTTGGAGCAAAATTGCAGAAATTCCCCTAATTGTGGGGCAAAAAGGCAGAAATTCCCTATATGTTGGTGCAAAAAGACAGAAATTCTCCTTATTTTGGGGCAAAACTCAGAAATTCCACTTATTTTGGGGCAAAATTCAAGAAATTTCCCTTATTTTGGGGCAAAATTGCAGAAATTTCACTTATTTTGGGGCAAAGGTGCAGAAATTTCACTTATTTCATGGTAAAAAGACAGAAATTTTCCTTATTTTGGGGCAAAAATGCAGAAATTCCACATATTGTGGCAAGAATGCAGAAATTCCACTTATTTTGAGGTAAAAAGGCAGAAATTCCGCTTATTGGGGGGCAAAAAACAGAAATTTCCCTTATTTTGGGGCAAAACTCAGAAATTCCACTTATTTTGGGGCAAAATTCCAGAAATTTCCCTTATTTTGTGGCAAAATTGCAGAAATTTCACTTATTTTGGGGCAAAATTGCAGAAATTTAACTTATTTCAAAAAAAATTCAGAAATTTTTCTATTTTGTAGCAAAAAGGCAGAAATATCTTTTATTTTGGTACAAAATTGCAGAAATTTTTCTTATTTTGGGGCAAAAAGGCAGAAATCTCTCATATTTTGGGGCACAAATGCAGAAATTCCTCTTATTTTGAGGTAAAAAGGCTGAAATTTCCCTTATTTGGGGGCAAAAAGGCAGAAATTTACCTTATTTTGAGGAAAATTGCAGAAATTTCACTTATTTCAGTGTAATAAGTCAGAAATTTTCGTTATTTTGGGGCAAAAAAGACAGAAATTCCCTTTGTTTTGGGGGAAAAAGACAGAAATTCCACTTTTTTAGAGGCAAAAAAGCAGAAATTCCTTTTATTTTGGAGTAAAAATGAAGAAATTTCCCTTTTTTGTGGCAAAAGGTATACATTCCACTTATTTTTGGGCTAAAAAGCAGAAATTACCCGTATTTTGGAGCAAAATTGCAGAAATTCCCCTAATTGTGGGGCAAAAAGGCAGAAATTCCCTATATGATAGGGCAAAAAGACAGAAATTCTTCTTATTTTCGGGCAAAACTCAGAAATTCCACTTATTTTGGGGCAAAATTCCAGAAATTTCCCTTATTTTGGGTCAAAATTGCAGAAATTTCACTTATTTTGGGGCAAAGTTGCAGAAATTTCACTTATTTCATGGTAAAAAGGCAGAAATTTTCCTTATTTTGGGGGAAAAATGCAGAAATTCCAAATATTTTGTTGGAAAAATGCAGAAATTCCCCTTATTTTGAGGTAAAAAGGCAGAAATTCCCCTTATTTGGGGGCAAAAAGGCAGAAATTTCCCTTATTTTGAGGCAAAATTGCAGAAATTTCACTTATTTCAGAGTAATAAGTCAGAAATTATCCTTATTTTGGGGCAAAAAAGACAGAAATTCCCTTTGTTTTGGGGGATAAAGACAGAAATTCCACTTATTTAGAGGCAAAAAAGCAGAAATTCCCCTTATTTTGGAGCAAAACTGAAGAAATTTCCCTTATTTTGGGGCAAAATTGCAGAAATTTCACTTATTTTGGAGCAAAATTGCATTAATTTCACTTATTTCAGAAAAAAAAGCAGAAATTTTCTTATTTTGGTGCACAAAGGCAGAAGTTTCTTTTATTTTGGTACAAAATTGCATAAATTATTCTTATTTTGGAACAAAAAGGCAGAAATCTCCCATATTTTGGCGCAAAAATGCAGAAATTCCTCTTATTTTGAGGTAACAAGGCTTAAATTCCCCTTATTTGGCAGGAAAAAGGCAGAAATTTCCCTTATTTTCGAGCAAAATTGCAGAAATTTCAGTTATTTCAGGGTAATAAGTCAGAAATTTTCCTTATTTTGGGGCAAAAAAGTCAGAAATTCCCTTTGTTTTTGGGGATAAAGAAATTCCACATATTTAGAGGCAAAAAAGCAAAAATTCCCCTTATTTTGGAGCAAAACTGAAGAAATTTCCCTTTTTTATGGCAAAAAAGTATGCATTCTTCATATTTTCGGGCAAAAAGGCAGAAATTCCCCGTATTTTGGAGCAAAATTGCAGAAATTCCCCTAATTGTAGGGAAAAAAGGCAGAAATTCCCGTTATGTTAGGGCAAAAAGACAGAAATTCTCCTTATTTTGGGGCAAAACTCAGAAATTCCACATATTTTGGGGCAAAATTCCAGAAATTTCCGTTATTTTGGGGCAAAATTGCAGAAATTTCACTTATTTTGGGGCAAAATTGCAGAAATTTCACTTATTTCAGGGTAATAAGTCAGAAATTTTCCTTATTTTGGGACCCAAAGGACAGAAATTCCATTTGTTTGGGGGAAAAAGACAGAAATTTCACTTATTTAGAGGCAAAAAAGCAGAAATTCCCCTTATTTTGGAGCAAAAATGAAGAAATTTCCCTTTTTTATGGCAAAAAAGTTTGCATTCTTCTTATTTTCGGGCAAAAAGGCAGAAATTCCCCGTATTTTGGAGCAAAATTGCAGAAATTCCCCTAATTGTGGGGCAAAAAGGCAGAAATTCCCTATATGTTGGTGCAAAAAGACAGAAATTCTCCTTATTTTGGGGCAAAACTCAGAAATTCCACTTATTTTGGGGCAAAATTCAAGAAATTTTTCTTATTTTGGGGCAAAATTGCAGAAATTTCACTTATTTTGGGGCAAAGGTGCAGAAATTTCACTTATTTCATGGTAAAAAGACAGAAATTTTCCTTATTTTGGGGCAAAAATGCAGAAATTCCACATATTGTGGCAAGAATGCAGAAATTCCACTTATTTTGAGGTAAAAAGGCAGAAATTCTGCTTATTGGGGGG